>NC_135406.1:7435120-7445120 GCF_051989625.1 Stigmatopora argus
AGCCTTTCGCTTTTTCCCAACCATATTCAATAATGGATGCACGAGATATTTAATGATACAAATGAAAAAGGTTCTTTGCGCACTGGAGATACGTTCACGCACTTCCGCATTGCAACGAAGAAGGTAGATGCCGGGTGAGCTGAGCCCTCATTAGCGGCGGAAAGAAGCACTACTCGGAAAAAAATACAAAATCGAACTTACAAACATTTTTCGACATAAACGCAATTTGCAGACATGTTTGTATGTACCGTTGTTCGTAAGTCCTATGTTCGTAAGTAGGGGAGCGTCTCTATTCCGAAAATGATTCACACAAATGCCAACAAGAAATAGTCTTGTAGTACATTTTAGCAATCGCTCCGCTGCTCATAAAGACCGGCTCGCAACTCCCTCGTTGAAATGGCTCTGGTTGCAACCGCTTTGAACGGCACCTATGAGAGAGAGTTGCGACCAGAAATATTACAAAGAGGGAATTGCGAGCCAGTGCCGCTGATGTTCTTAGGAGCAGCGAACGAGAAGTAATATAATACTCCTCGTATTAGATAATAAAAATAACAGGAAATGCAACAGCTGAGCTTACCCACGTATTGATTGTGGGTAATGAAGTTTCATTCTGAGAAAGAGTGCCATTGCCTATCGGCGTTGTGTGCACGAGTATACTTCATTACCCAGAAAGCCCTCTTTTTGCCCGCGCATGCGCGTTGTGCGTTTCCTGGTCGATGCGTAGGACGAAAAACTCGTCTGAATTAATCGTTCAGTGCTCGTAGATATTGTTATACACGAAAGATATGCAAAAAAGCTTGGTCGCATCACGAAATTTTGATCGCATGACGGGCGAATTATTCGAGCGAAATTTCCGCCGTGAGACGAGAATTTTGTATGTCGAGCGGTCGTGTGACGAGGTACCACTGTATATATATATATATATATATATATATTTAAATCGGATTTAAATAACTGAATGACAAGCCTTGCATTTTACATTTTTTATAGATCTAAAACAATGTTTATTTGACCTTTTTTTCTTAGTAAGGGAATATGTATTTTAATCATTTCTTTTTCATTTCAAATGGAAACCAAATATTTTTTTAAGTTCAAAATTAAAGTGGTAAACTGAAAATATTTTTATATAGTTATTTTTACATTTTACAAAATACTTATTGTACTAAAACACAAAAAGAAAAGAATTGATGGAAACATTGCAAAAATTCTGTTAGAATTATTATGGGGTGTTTCTATATGTTTTGTAAGCATTTTTAATAAGTAATAAGGCATTTTAATTAATTTTGTATAAGAGTGTCTTTAATTTGAGACTGGGACAAACTCGAGGTCACCCTACTGGCTCCAGCTTGTTGACATAACCACTCACCCTCCAAGGACTGTTTACTGGGAGATAGACCTCGCAACCCAGCCACCCGGATGCAAGTTCGCAATGATCTACGAAGGACTCATAAATTGTTTTGTCTGGGACACCGGCAGTTTACTTTATAAAGAAATTATTATGCTTATACTGCAAATTCTTACGCAGGTGTTTTTCTTTCAATGGCAATTGTTTAAATCAGATTACCTTTGAATGTTTTGGTTATGTGCCGCTAAATGGACCGAAGAGTATGCCGCTCGTCAGAATGCACTGGGGGCTAAGACGACGTCACATGGCATTTTCCTTGCAAGTGTAACCAGAAATGTTGAGAGATGTTTTTCCTTTTTAATTAAATATTACTAATAATGATTTAAAAGGTTTGAATCATTATTCCAACATTTTGGTCCTTCGAGTAGCCGGGGTCAACAAACCGATAAGGAATCCAGACGCTGCAGTTCAATATCTGGAGTGACCGTGCACAGCAAAAGAAATCCCTTTCCCAGGCTGGAATATTTCTCGGCAGCGGCTGGATTCTAGTCGGTTGACGACTATCCTTAAAGGAGACATCTATCAACTTGCTGGTGAGTCCGCGTGTGATGGCTGCATATTGTTGACGGGATCCGAATGCGCGAAGGGCATCACACGCGAAGGCCTTATTTTGAGAAGTAAGGCTCGCGTCCTGGGGATTAGCGATTTTAAAACCCTGCGAATACTAGTCACTAGCAGGTGGACACGTTGTGGTCTATAAACGTCGACGGTGGTTGGGTGTGTGTGTAGTTGTTAAAAAAAAACCTAAAAAGATACACACAAATCCACTCCAAAAATGGGTGGTGCAAACAGTAAAGCGGCTATTGACGACGATCCAAAGATGCGTCTGCCGTGTAAAGATTGGAAATTTGTTGAGAATCAGAGCGCTTTGAGAATTAAACACCTAAATTTATGGATAAATAAATATGGATTTTCTGGCCAGCTTAATATGCATAAGATATTGATACTGCAGGATAAAATACGTGCTAAGCATGGGGGAAACCTCAACAAAATGGAGCAGGAGGGATATAATGATACCTATTATTGGTTTATGATGGCAAGGAAACGGAGTGATGGATGGGTTAAATCAGTTGATAACGGTGGGACTGGAAACACAGAGGCTGTGTTATTCCACAGAAAAGAGGATGATGAGACTGGCCCGGTGGGGAAGAAGTGTGTTGTTGCTGTTAAAAAGGAGGAGATATTGCCGAGGCCCCCTCCGACAAATATGAATGACCGGCTGACCAGGTCGGGAGGGCCCGTGGGGGAATGGTCAAAGACAATATCCCATGATCGAAGTTGCTAACCCTAATGTGGGCAAGGAGCAGGCTCCTACTATCCTGGTTGATTGGACTTGGATGCAGGACGACGTGAAAAAGGCCGTAGAAGGCATCACGTCGCATAAGGTTGATGTGGGGGAGTTTGTCTTGCAAATGGAGGACATTAGACGATCTTATCACCTGAATGGGGTGGAAACGCAGCAAATTTGGATGTTCGCGTTAAAAGGTGATTGGCATTCTGTTAGAGGTGATTGGAATCCAAAAGCTGATGGTGGCCCGTTGTGTCATGACGGTCGTGATTTGAATTTGAGAGTGCATGAACTGATTGATCGGGTTACGGGGAAGTTTAAAACAAAAGCTAATTATACCGTGATCAGCAGAGCTAAGCAGAGGGATGGTGAGCCTTTTGCAGAATATCAAATCAGGATGACGGCTTGTTTTAAGGCCAACAGCGGCATCGCTGAAGACCACGCGGTGGGCAGCCTTTATCAGGAGCAGCTAAAAAATGTGTTGCATGCTCATTCAAATTATACGCTTAGGGAATGGATTGAAAAACACTGGGTAGACAGGCCTACGGGCACGCTTGAACAATACGTAAATCAGGCGGTCCATGCTGAAGAGGTTTTAAAAAAGAAAGGGAAAAGAAAGGGGGGGCACCCTCTAACAAGGACGGGATTTTTTACCAAAATAAGGGGTGGGAGCGTAAACCTTTTAATAGGGATAATGGAAAAAAATATGCAGGGAAGTTCAACAGAAATCGAGGTAACAGAGAGAAAATCTGTTGGATCTGTGGGAAAATAGGTCATATATCCCGCGATTGCCCAAATAACACGGCCTCTAAAAGTGAAGGCCAATCAGCATGACTAGTCGGGGGGCCTGCTCAAAACGAGATAAGCAATGGATTTGAGCAGAGGGAAGTGGAACTAAATTTAGCGGAGATATTGGCACTCGATACAATTAAACCTGAAATCACATTGTTCGTGAATGGGATGCGATTAAAATTTTTGTGTGATACCGGGGCTTGTAAAACTGCGATTAAAGTGGATATTCCAGGGGTTAGACATACAAAACGGAGGGTTTTTGTGACAACAGCAGGTGGACAAGTTGCCGTCGTTTCGGAGACATTTCCGGTTTGGATAAGGGACCCGGAGGGGGAGTCGTGCAAAATGTCTGTGCTGGTGGTGCATGAGTGTCCTGTCAATTTGAGATCCAAAATGGCCAATTGAATGTGTTGCAGGGGGGCCAACCTGCGTTTTTTTACTATACGCTACAGGTGTCAGATAACGCGCCGACGGGGGTGGGGAGCACCCTGTTATCTACAGCTGCAGATTTGATTGGAACGCGGGAGAGTGTTGAAAATATAGACTCCCTCCATTTGCTGATGTGGTACAAGAGGTCTGAAGGGCCTGATGAAATCTATGAGAACAGATTAGCACAGGTCATGCCGGCTGAAATTAGATTGGAATACCTGTACACGGAAGGTATTTCAACAGTTGTGGGGGGGGTTGAGTTGTCTTTGGGATATAGAAACCTTTTTCTTGAATGGGCAACTCCACACATTGTCTTATGCAAACCGTACAATCAGAGAAAAGAGGTGCTGCGTGACTTTGTACAAACGGCCCGCGGGGCAACTGATTGGAGTATATTAGACACAGGGCTTGAGTATAGCGAAATTACGGAGACATACAGAAAAGCGGTGTTTCAAACTATGGGCGTACGGGTGGGGATCTACCTGCAATGACTAGCACGATCAACAACGGGGATATACCTATTATCAGAAGAGGAAGAGGAGCTGTTAGCAACAGTCCCTCCCGAGATATGGTCCAAAGGACCTTCTGATGTAGGACTAGTAAAGGGGGTGATACCGGTGATAATTAGACCAAAATCTGAACTCAGGCCCTGTGTCCGACAATATCCGTTAAAACCTGATGCTTTGGAAGGAATAAAACCTGTAATTGAGGTTTTGTTAAAAGCGGGGGTTATTATTGATTGTGAGGATTCACCTTGCAACTCTCCAATTTTTCCAGTGAGAAAGGCGGCCCCTTCTGGGGGATGGAGAATGGTTCAGGATTTACAAGCGGTAAACTCTGCAGTAATTCAGCGCGCACCTTGTGTGCCAGACCCGCACACGCTTTTGAATAATTTGGATCCAGATGCAGCATTTTTTACAGTAATCGACATAAGCAACGCTTTTTTCTCCATCCCATTAGATCGGGATAGTCAATTTTGGTTTGCCTTCACGTTTGGAAGGAAAAAATATACTTTTACGAGACTGCCACAGGGATACTGTGAAAGCCCCACGATATATTCACAGATTATGAGTAGCAGTGTAGCTAGGTTCCAACCGCAGGGGGGAAGCCAAATTATTGTTTATGTGGATGATGTACTAATAGCTTCATCTAGTTTAGAAGCCTGTAGAATAGACACTGTAGCCTTGATAGGGCACCTGGCGGCAGAAGGCCACAAAATAAGCAAAAACAAATTGCAGCTTTGTAAAGAACAGGTAAAATATTTAGGATATAATCTGGTTAAAGGTGGAAAGAAAATTTTAGATGACAGAAAGAAGGTGGTCTTAGACACACCTAAACCACTGACTAAAAAACAAATAGTCATTTTTAGGTCTCACTAATTACTGTAGGGCATGGATTCCAAATTATGCAGAGATTGTATCTCCCCTTGCTAAAATAATGAATGATGTTTTAAAAATGTCCTCGGCTCTAAATTGGACAGCGGAGGCTGAGACGGCATTTTGTACGTTAAAGCAGATGCTAGTAACTAGTGGTACTTTAGCGTTACCTAATTATAACAAGCCTTTTGTGCAGATGGTGGACTGTAAAGGGGAGTTCATGACGTCTGTGCTGACTCAGGAATTCGGGGGGAAAATGAGGCCTGTTGCATACTTTTCATCCAGATTAGATAAAGTGGCCTGCGCGCTTCCTCATTGTGTGCGGGCGGTTGTGGCAGCTTCTATGGCGGTGGAGAGCAGCGCTACAATAGTGCTTTTTCATTCTTTAACCCTTAGAGTTCCGCATGCAGTGGCGGCGTTATTGCTACAAACAAACATGAAATTTTTGTCTCCAGCGAGACATTTATCTTGCATAGCCATTCTGCTTTCACAACCACATCTCACGCTCGAGAGGTGTGTTAAAATTAATCCAGCTACTTTGTTGCTACTTTCTGGGGAGGGGGAGCAAAATGATTGTCAAGCGATAGCCAAAGAGGCTACGAAGTGTAGGAAGGATTTAAAAGATCAACCGCTGGACAGCGGTGAAGTCCTTTTTGTTGATGGTTCCGCTAGTAAGGATAAAATGGGAAAAACTCGGACGGGGTATGCTGTTGTGACCACGACTAAAGTCTTAAAAGCGGAACCATTGCCGTCCAATTACTCTGCGCAAGCGGCAGAGTTAATTGCATTGACGGAAGCATGCATCCTGATGAGCGACAAGGATGTTACAATTTATACAGATAGTCAATATGCATTTTCATCATGCCACGTTTTCGCTAGTTATTGGGCAAATAGGGGTATGATATCTTCTACGGGCAAAGCGGTGACACATGCTAAATTGTTGCAACGACTGATAGCTGCGGTTCAGCTCCCAAAACATATTGCTGTTTGTAAATGTGCAGCACACACTTCAAAAAATGATCAGGTTTCCTTGGGGAATGCCTTTGCTGATGTGGCGGCAAAGGAGGCTGCAAGGAAACCCTTTATTGGGATGATAGACTCGGTATATGACAAAAACATCTTATCAGATGATATTTTGGCAAAGATGCAGTTACAAAGCCCACAATCTGAATTCAAATTATGGATTGATAAAGAGGCGAAATTGCAAAATGGGGTTTATGCGAGCATTGAAGGCCAACCAATCTTACCAAAAAATGTGTTTAGATGGGCGGCCATTTTGAGTCATGGCAAAACGCATGTCTCAACGGCGGGAATGGTTGCTTTGGTGCAACGGCACTACAAAACGTATGGATTTAATCTATATGCATTTTTTTTTGCAGAGCATGTTTGACTTGTGCTCGGCATAACCCCCAAGGGGGGATACGGCCAAAACGTGGGGAATTCCCAAAAACTACATATCCATTTCAAAGGATACATATGGATTTTATTGAATTAAGTAAAACTGAGGGGAAAAGATACTGCTTAGTGATTATCGATGCTTTTTCAAAATGGGTTGAAAATTTCCCAACAAAACATATAGATGCGTTAACGGTAGCCAAAGCATTATGTAAAGATATCATTCCACGATATGGAATCCCAGAAACCATTTGTAGTGATAATGGCACCCATTTTGTTAACAAAATAATTGATGGAATTGGCAGTAGGTTCCATATCTCGTTGCGAAATCATTGCGCCTACCACCCACAATCGGCGGGCCTTGTCGAAAGGATGAATGGAACTATAAAAAATAGACTAAGAAAATGTATGGAAGAAACAAAGAGACCATGGACAAAATGTATTGATTTGGTAAAATTATATATTAACATCACGAGTTCAAGTGGGTTAACCCCATATGAAGTCCTGTTTGGTAGACCATACAAATTGCCATTATTCACTACACAATGGGAATTGGATGACGAGGCAAATTTAGCTGACTACATGAGAAAATCTTTAGAAAAACGCACCGAACTTAAGTTACCAGAGGGAGATGGTTCTTCTCAACAGGAAACGGACGGAGCGAAGGTGGTTCCTGGAGACTGGGTGCTGATACGCAGTATAAAAAAGAAACATTGGAGTGACGCAAAGTGGGAGGGGCCATACCAAGTGTTACTGACCACACCAACAGCCATCAAGATAGCTGAGAAGGGAACCTGGATCCACCTTTCACACAGTAAGAAGGTTATCTCAATTGAAACGTTTCAAGAGGAAAACCCCATAAACAAAGATAAAAAGTCATGGTAAAAACAATTATTGCCCTTGGGGCAATGGGATTAATGATTGTGACTCTATTCCTCTCCATAATAGGGCTGCTTTCTCCGGTTGGAGAGAAAGGTGGAGGCGGTTCAATTGAGAATACACATTCTTACGAAAGGGTAAAGCGGGCAACATTGAAATGGGAAATAACAAACACACGCATAACATTACCCACTACACCGAATTTCCAAACATGCATTCGAGATGACACCCTCAAACGATTAAGCACACAAACAATGTTTTGTCTCCCATACAAAACAACTACAGAAATTTTCCTTTCATGGAAAAAAATATTTTTAGACTCGGCAACATCCCTGCTGCCATACAAGGGATCAGCCTATGGTAGAGGATATGTGTGGTACCTAACCGTCCAAAACAGAAATTGGGGAAGCCTTGTTGCGGAAACTGGTAAAGATTGGCAAGCTTGGATGACATACACGTGCGCAAGAACCATCAGACCTATGATAAAATTAACCCAGACGATGGAGGGAATACAAATCAGTATTCAGATATACATATATACATATATACATATATATATACATATATACACATATATATGTATATATACATATATACATATATACATATATACATATATATATACATATATACACATATATATGTATATATACATATATACACATATGTATATATACATATATACACATGTATATATACATATATACATATATATACATATATATACATACATATATACATATATACATACATATATACATACATATATACACACATATATACATACATACATATACACACATATATACATACATACATACATACATACATACATACATACATACATACATACATACATACATACATACATACATACATACATACATACATACATACATACATACATACATACATACATACATACATACATACATACATACATACATACATACATACATACATACATACATACATACATACATACATACATACATACATACATACATACATACATACATACATACATACATACATACATACATACATACATACATACATACATACATACATACATACATACATACATACATACATACATACATACATACATACATACATACATACATACATACATACATACATACATACATACATACATACATACATACATACATACATACATACATACATACATACATACATACATACATACATACATACATACATACATACATACATACATACATACATACATACATACATACATACATACATACATACATACATACATACATACATACATACATACATACATACATACATACATACATACATACATACATACATACATACATACATACATACATACATACATACATACATACATACATACATACATACATACATACATACATACATACATACATACATACATACATACATACATACATACATACATACATACATACATACATACATACATACATACATACATACATACATACATACATACATACATACATACATACATACATACATACATACATACATACATACATACATACATACATACATACATACATACATACATACATACATACATACATACATACATACATACATACATACATACATACATACATACATACATACATACATACATACATACATACATACATACATACATACATACATACATACATACATACATACATACATACATACATACATACATACATACATACATACATACATACATACATACATACATACATACATACATACATACATACATACATACATACATACATACATACATACATACATACATACATACATACATACATACATACATACATACATACATACATACATACATACATACATACATACATACATACATACATACATACATACATACATACATACATACATACATACATACATACATACATACATACATACATACATACATACATACATACATACATACATACATACATACATACATACATACATACATACATACATACATACATACATACATACATACATACATACATACATACATACATACATACATACATACATACATACATACATACATACATACATACATACATACATACATACATACATACATACATACATACATACATACATACATACATACATACATACATACATACATACATACATACATACATACATACATACATACATACATACATACATACATACATACATACATACATACATACATACATACATACATACATACATACATACATACATACATACATACATACATACATACATACATACATACATACATACATACATACATACATACATACATACATACATACATACATACATACATACATACATACATACATACATACATACATACATACATACATACATACATACATA
>NC_135406.1:7450120-7460120 GCF_051989625.1 Stigmatopora argus
GTGGGCTCAGCAGGGGTGCAATGAACCAAACACAAGATTAAAACGTCCCAGTCTTCAAGGCCAAATAGGAAAATAAATCCGATAACGTCTCTGGTATTGTTCAGAGGGCCGGTCCAAATGTGCCGGCGGGCTGCATCCTAATTTTTTTTTAAAAAAAATTTAAAAAAAAAAAAAAAAAAAAAAAAAAAACGATAGCGTCTCTGGTATTGTTCAGAGGGCCGGTCCAAATGTGCCGGTGGGCCGGATCCGGCCCGCGGGCCGTAGTTTGGTGACCCCTGCTTTAAAGCAATTAAAACTCATTACTTATAAAATGCATACTAATCAAGTCCCAATTCATTTAACAATGTGTATCGCGTTGCATATTAAACTCAGTTGTTTGAAATTCAAAATATCCCAATCTAGTAGTCTTTTTATCAAATGTAACATTCAATTGTCTTTGGAGTTTGTCAATCATCTCCTATAAAACTTTCTTAATCAATATTTCTCAATAGTCAGGCATAAAATTAAATTCTAGTTACATTTCTATCCATTGTAGTTTCTCTTCTCTCTAATTGTTTACTTTAAAAATCTGTAAGAAGATCTAGTCTCAATTGTTTACTTTAACTATCTGTAAGAAGGTTTGGTCTCAATTGAAACGCTTTCACTTTTTTTTATGGAGACAATAAAACGAATATAAAAAGTTCCTCATGGCTTACAGCAGGGGTCCCCAAACTTTTTCCTGTGAGGGCCACATAACTTTTCCCTTCTCTGATAGGGGGCCGGTGTCAGTTTGTAACAGAAAAAGTGTGACGATCGTAGGGGAGCTTAATTTTTTTTTTATTGTTTTCCAGAAAGCCACACATAACCAAATAACCCTTTCCAGGTTCTTTACGGAAAAAAAGTCAGGAAACATATAATAACACTATTAATGAAATAAATAATAACTAAATAACCCTCTCTGAGTTCTTCACAGAAAAAACAGGAAATAAATAACACTATTTATGAAATAAATAATAACTAAATAACTCTCTCTGGGTTCTTCATAGAAAAAAAAGCCATGGAACATTAACTTTCTGTTGTGCCATGCACAATCTTCTCCCTTTGCTCTGAAGTTTATGCACGACACCACAACCGTCATTACAGAATCCCACGTCAACATTTTGCAGCACAGTGCTTGCTGGTGAATTTGGCAGTGGACTCGTAGCGGGGCGGTGAGACCCCTTTTTTCCAACTCCCGGTTCATGCGTCCCATTATTAGACCGCGAGTTTCGCCCACCATGCTAGGAGCCCCGTCAGTCGTGATGCTAGCCAGCTTTGACCAGTCCAGGTCTAACTTCTCCATGGTTTGGCACACTTTGTCAAAAATTTCCTCTCCCGTTGTGGTCCCTTTGAGACTTTGGAGGGCTGCCAGATCCTCGCATATCTCAAAGTTTGCGCTAACTCCACGAATAAAAATGAGCAGTTGCGCTGTGTCTTGCACGTCCGTGCTTTCATCCAGTGCTAATGAAAAAAAGTCAAATTCTTTCGTCTTCTGCTGCAGCTGGGCATATACATTATTCCCGATTTCTTCAACGCGTCTGGTCATTGTACTCGCCGACAGACTTACGGCATTAAATGCATCTTTCTTCTCCGGACACACTTCCTCCACGACAACATCCATACATTTCTTAAAAAACTCTCCATCAGTGAAAGGCTTACCGTTGCTTGCGATCAGTTTAGCAACCCGAAAGCTGGCCCGAACGGATGCCTGCTTCAGCTGAGCTTGACGTAGAAATGTAGTCTGCTGAGATAATAGTCCAACTTTTCGCTTTGAGAGTTTGTCTGCTCGTATTTGGCCTTGCACGCTATCGTACTTGTCTTTGTGACGGGATTCATAGTGCCGGCGAAGATTGTATTCTTTGAATACTGCCACCGTCTCTTGACAGATGAGACAAACAGCCTTTTCTTTGCATTGAACAAAAAAATAATCATTTGTCCACTGCAGGTTAAATACCCTGCATTCTGAATCAATTTTTCTCTTAACTAACCTTTTCGCCATTATTCCGTTCTCAAACAGGTTCAGGTTGCACAGTTTTTATATGCTTGAATAGCATCGCAATAGCGATGGTACCAGGGCTCCGCCCTCACCTGCGATCGTCCAGATGTCTCGCTAACACTGCTCATGCATGCAACGGTGGAAGTGCCCGCATGCATCAAAGGCAAACACTCTCCCCGCGCGTGTCACCAAAGAACCAATGCGAAGGCCCGCTTCACTGGGATGATTTGTGGGCTCAGCAGGGGTGCAATGAACCAAACACAAGATTAAAACGTCCCAGTCTTCAAGGCCAAATAGGAAAAAAATCCGATAGCGTCTCTGGTATTGTTCAGAGGGCCGGTCCAAATGTGCCGGCGGGCCGTATCCGGCCCGCGGGCCGTAGTTTGGTGACCTCTGCTGTACACAATAATTAAGACTCTGTAAATCACAAGTTATCAAAGAAGCGCATTTTAAAGAAATAATATTAGAAAATTAGCAAGTTCTCAAAGCTGTTTTGAAACCCAAAAGGAAAAGTTTGTTTTTTTCTTTTATTTATATTATTCCCTTAACCGGGATCAACCTATAGATGTAAATTATATGTCTTGATTTTCTCATTTTTAATGAATTTTTGCAATTTTTCCATCAATTCTTTTCTTTTTGTGTTTTAGTACAATAAGTATTTTGTAAAATGTAAAAATAACTATAAAAAAATATTTTCTGTTTACCACTTTAATTTTGAACTTAAAAAAATATTTGGTTTCCATTTGAAATGAAAAAGAAATGATTAAAATACATATTCCCTTACTAAGAAAAAAAGCTCAAATAAACATTGTTTTAGATCTATAAAAAATGTAAAATGCAAGGCTTGTCATTCAGTTATTTAAATCCGATTTAAATATATATATATATATATATATATATATATATATATATATATATATATATACAGTGGTACCTCGTCACACGACCGCTCGACATACAAAATTCTCGTCTTACGGCGGAAATTTCGCTCGAATAATTCGCCCGTCAGGCGATCAAAATTTGTGTGTTTTATTTCATTTAATCTTCAACATTTTCTATTAGCTTTGTAAACTACATTCTTTTCCTTTTTTGAACTATAAGAACTGACTTTGGGTTCATTTTGGAGTAGTTTTCCATTTTATATTTATCCAAACTGATTTGATTTTTTATGTAAATAGACCTGGCAGTCAGTATATGAAGTCAAATGTGAATTGTTTTTTTAATTTTATTTTAATGTTGAACAAACAGATAATACTCAATATTCTTATGTATAATCATTAGTATGAAAAAAATATTGATGGCTTGAAACTTATCGTTGTGATTGTACATTGCTTTCACCTGTGGTCGCCTCCCATGTGTGTCACCCACCTGTTTTCCATGTCTCGTCAACCCATGCCTTACTGCGTCCTGCGGCTTTTTGTCCATTTTATTTTTTGGGGGTGTAATTTTGTGCTCAGGTTTTCAGTTTGCTTTTTGTGTTTTTAATTAAAACTCTATGTATACCATAATGATTGTATTGACTCACTACTAGTGATGGGTTTGTGAGCATCACTTGTCGTTTACATACAGTGACCCACTGCTTCACAGAATACTGACACCTGATGGACTGATGGTCACAATCTGTTCCAGCTGCTGCCCTCTGGCAGACGCTATAGGTCCCACAAAGCACGGACAAATAGGCTTAAGGACAGTTTTTTCCCCACATCCATCAGAAATCTAAACTCGCGCTAACATAACACACATTCCCCTCTGCGGTATATGAACAGATGTTTGGTTGGTGATCTGCCTCCTACTAGCTGACTGAGGAAAGGTAAGTGGAAGACAGTGAGAGGTAAGCGACCTGTATCCTCAACAGCGGAATGACAAATTACAAGTCCGTAACTTACACTTATTAGGTCTTTTGCCAATTAAACGTAGCTTATGGAGAAGCACCATCAATTTCGTCACACGCAGTTTCTGCGTGTGATGACAAGTAGGCTTTTGTGTTGTGATAATGATGTCCGATTATTATTGTCAGTCACCGTCATTTCCATGTGGCTCCTTAGAAATGATGCCGGCTTTGGCAAAAGCTCGCCCTGTTAGACGTAGTTTTAGCACCTATCCATAATTCCCTAACTCAGTCTGATCCCATCTAACAACTTGTGCGTGTTCAGCATCGAAGGAAGAGACCAGGGTTTGCACGTTACTCCACAGATAATTTATTCCTGATATTGATCTTTACAGAGCTCCGGGTCCCTTTCCCAAATATAAAACCAGCTGAGCATCGCCGTGCTTCAGTGGAGGATGAAAGAGACTAAAGTCCAAACCCGCGTTTGCCCAATTATAGTATAACAAAGATGAATATTCATTCGCTGAGTTTAATGATATGTGGACTGTCCCACGACGTTCTGCAGGGGTGTCCTCTCCTAGAATCTGCTTGTCCGTGAATCGACGTCTGGCCTGGTTGCCCTCTCCGCAGGGATTCCTTTGTCTCTGGTTTCATCTAGACCACTTATCCCCGACCACACCTTGAAGCAGAAACTCAGACAAAAGACCTTTTGTTCATTGTAATTGAGTTGAGAACAATAGTTTTAATCCTACTCTGGTACTATATCAAAATGAAACAGCTACAATAAAATGAAGGAGTAAAGTATGTCATATTCTTCAGCCCAGGCGGCCACAATTCATTTGCAAATGGTAGCTAGCTAGTAACTAGCTAGTAGCTAGCGTAACTAGTATTCCAAGGCTGTCTTCCATGCTTCGCAAATGTGTTGATGCCGATCGTCAGGCCACAATTCGTTCACAAATAGTAGCTAGCTAGTAGCTAGCGTAACTAGTATTCCAAGGCTGTCTTCCATGCTTCGCAACTGTGTTGATGCCGATCACCAGGCCACAATTCGTTCACAAATACAGTGGTACCTCGTCACACAACCGCTCGTCATACAAAATTCTCGTCTTATGACGGAAATTTCGATCGAATAATTCGCCCGTCAGGCGATCAAAATTTCGTGATGCGACCAAGCTTTTTTGCATATCTTTCGTGTATAACAATATCTACGAGCACTGAACGATTAATTCAGACGAGTTTTTCGTCCTACGCATCGACCAGGAAACGCACAACGCGCATGCGCGGGCAAAAAGAGGGCTTTCTGGGTAATGAAGTATACTCGTGCACACAACGCCGATAGGCAATGGCACTCTTTCTCAGAATGAAACTTCATTACCCACAATCAATACGTGGGTAAGCTGAGCTGTTGCATTTCCTGTTATTTTTATTATCTAATACAAGGAGTATTATATTACTTCTCATTCGCTGCTCCTAAGAACATCAGCGGCACCGGCTCGCAATTCCCTCTTTGTAATATTTCTGGTCGCAACTCTCTCTCTCTCATAGGCGCTGTTCAAAGCGGTTGCAACCAGAGCCATTTCAACGAGGGAGTTGCGAGCCGGTCTTTATGAGCAGCGGAGCGATTGCTAAAATGTACTACAAGACTATTTCTCGTTGGCAAGTGGTCGTGGGTTATCCTATTGTGAGGACATTTGTGTGAATCATTTTCGGAATATAGACGCTCCCCTACTTACGAACATACGACTTACGAACAACGGTACATACAAACATGCCTGCAAATTGCGTTTATGTCGAAAAATGTTCGTAAGTTCGATTTTGTATTTTTTTCCGAGTAGTGCTTCTTTCCGCCGCTAATACACCTGGCGCTGTGAGGGCTCAGCTCACCCGGCATCTACCTTCTTCGTTGCAATGCGGAAGTGCGTGAACGTATCTCCAGTGCGCAAAGAACCTTTTTCAATTGTATCATTAAATATCTCGTGCATCCATTATTGAATATGGTTGGGAAAAAGCGAAAGGCTTCAATTGAGGGAGTTGCAAGGAAGAGGCAAGCCATTTCATTTGAAACGAGTGACAATAATAACGAAGCTTGATGCCCGTGAGAGTGGTGAGCGTTGCACATATACAACTTGAATCGTTCGACCATCAGTACCATTTATAAACAGAAAGATCGAGCTGCAGGACCCAAATATTGAACGTTGCACAAAGTTTGCAAATCAATTGAATGATGCCATACAGTGCTACCGCATCATTTATGATGAAAAAAGAAGAAAACTGTGCAATCGTCGTTAGATCGCTTCTTTTGGACAGTTTCTAATACTTAAATCTCTCTCTCTATATATATATATATATATATACAGTACTGTACATATTCTCTCCATTTTATTAAATGTTTTTTTCAGTACAAACCAATGCATGTTACTTATACAAGCCTTAAACATACAAATGCACTTATATAAACCTTATACCAATATACTTATATAGGCCTTAAACATAAATTGTAATACAAAATATAGCACTGAATCAACTTACAAACAAATTCAACTTATGAACAATCGCTCGGAACCTAACTCGTTCGTAAGTAGGGGAGCGTCTGTATTTTGAAGGGAATACGTAGTACAACAGCAAACAGCCCATCGATAGCGAACGTGAGGGTGGAGGCGTGGCAAACCGCCAACCCGGAAAACGAAGGTAACAAAAGATTACAACAAAATTAGATTTCAGTTTTGTGTAAAGTTACATTAAACGTATGTTTGAGTGTCTGTGTATATTAATCCAAGTTAATTTAAATTTGTTTGTTCCGTTTACGAGTGCGTTGTCGTGGGAAAAAAACGAACCCCCCCCCACGCCCCCAAACGTCTCTGTCTCCCGTCGGCGAAATCTGCCCAATTTTAGTTAGATTAAACACATTTTATTACTATTAAACTACTAGTTATGTGTTACTTTGTTAATAGATGGCGAATTAGAAGAAATAAAACATTTTTTCCAATCCAATATCCTGTTTTTGGGGTTTTTTCAGAGTTGGAACGAATTAATGTGTTTCCCATTCATTTCAATGGGAAACGTCCGCTGGAGTTACGAGAATCTCATCATACGATCTCAGTCCCGGAACGGATTAAGATCGTATGTCGAGGTACCACTGTATATGTATATGTATGTATGTGTGTGTATGTGTGTGTATGTGTGTGTATGTGTGTGTATGTGTGTGTATGTGTGTGTATGTGTGTGTATGTGTGTGTATGTGTGTGTATGTGTGTGTATGTGTGTGTGTATGTGTGTGTATGTGTGTGTATGTATGTGTGTGTGTGTGTGTGTGTGTGTGTGTGTGTATGTGTATGTGTATGTGTGTGTGTATGTGTGTATGTGTGTAGGTGTGTAGGTGTGTAGGTGTGTATGTGTGTATGTGTGTATGTGTGTATGTGTGTATGTGTGTATGTGTGTATGTGTGTATGTGTGTATGTGTGTATGTGTGTATGTGTGTATGTGTGTATGTGTGTATGTGTGTATGTGTGTATGTGTGTATGTGTGTATGTATATATGTATGTATGTATATATGTATATATATATATATATATATATATATGAAGAATGTAGTTTACAAAGCTAATAGAAAATTCTGAAGATTAAATGAAATAAAACAACATTTGACTTGTTTTTCTCTTTTTCAAACAGAGACAGATTCACAGCAGACAAATTATATCAACATGATTCAAAAATGACACGGGGGATTCTCGTCATTTTTGCCAATTAATAGATAACATACACACACACGTTTGTTTCTTTTAAGTCTTATGAATAAATCCTTGGCAACAAACTTAGTATTATGAATTAATAAGTATTTTTAACCAATGTGTTGAACCACAAATTGAGCAAAGAAAGGGCTTTTCGCCACTGCGGGTTGTTAAGTCTTCTTTTCAGGTTCCTTTCTGAGAAAATGTTGGAAAATTAACTGCACCTGGAAAAGGTTTTTGAATTGTGTAGCTTTTTAATTGGGCTGTAGTAGCGAATCTGTGGCCACAGACTGAGCAGGAAGACATTTTTCTCCAGTGTGGGTTAATAAGTGTTCTTTTAAGCTTCTCCTTTGGGAAAATGTTCGACCACAAACTGAGCAGGAAATTGTTTTTTCACCAGTGTGGGTTCTTATGTGGGTTTTTATCGTTCCCTTATCTGCAAATGTTTTACCACAAACTGAACACGAAAATGACCAGCGTGGATTCTTGTGTTTTTGGAAATCTTGCTTTTGAGAAAAGGCTTTACCACAAACTGCACACGAGAATGGCTTTTAACCTGTGTGTGTTCTTGCATGAATAATTAAGAATACCTTCCGTGTGAATCGTTGACCACAAACTGAACATGAAAATGGTTTTTCACCAGTGTGGGTTCTTGCATGACTAATTAAGTCTCCCTTCCGTGTGAATCTTTGACCACAAACTGAACACGAAAATGGTTTTTCACCAGTGTGGGTTCTTGTGTGCGTTTTTAAGTGTTGCTTTTGAGAAAAGGCTTTACCACAAACTGCACACGAGAATGGCTTTTAACCTGTGTGTGTTCTTGCATGACTATTTAAGTCTTTCTTCTGTGTGAATCTTTGACCACAAACTGAACACGAAAATGTTTTTTCACCAGTGTGGGTTCTTGTGTGCGTTTTTAAGTGTTGCTTTTGAGAAAAGGCTTTGCCGCAAACTGAACACGAAAATGGTTTTTCACCAGTGTGGGTTCTTGTGTGTATTTGTAAAACTTTCTTATGAGAAAAGGCTTTACCACAAACTGAACACGAAAATGGTTTTTCACCAGTGTGGGTTCTTGTGTGCCTTTTTAAGTTTTGCTGGTCTGTAAATCTTTGACCACAAACTGAACACGAAAATGGTTTTTCACCCGAGTGTGTTCTCGTGTGCCTTTTTAAGTTTTGCTGGTGTGTAAATCTTTGACCACAAACTGAACACGAAAATGGTTTTTCACCAGTGTGGGTTCTTGTGTGCGTTTTTAAGGTTCCCTTCTCTGTAAATCTTTTACCACAAACTGAACACGAAAATGGTTTTTCACCAGTGTGGGTTCTTGTGTGCCTTTTTAAGGTCCCCTTCTCTGTAAATCTTTTACCACAAACTGAACACGAAAATGGTTTTTCACCTGTGTGTGTTCTTGCATGAATAGTTAAGTTTTTCTTGTCTGTAAATGTTTTACCACAAACTGAACACGAAAATGGTTTTTCACCTGTGTGTGTTCTTGCATGAATAGTTAAGTTTTTCTTGATTGTAAATCGTTTACCACAAACTGAACACGAAAATGGTTTTTCACCAGTGTGGGTTCTTATGTGGGCTTTTAACGTTCCCCTTTCTGTAAATGTTTTACCACAAACTGAACACGAAAATGGTTTTTCACCAGTGTGTGTTCTTGCATGAATAATTAAGGTTCCCTTCTCTGTAAATCTTTTACCACAAACTGAGCATGAAAATGGTTTGTCACCTGTGTGTGTTCTTGCATGATTAATTAAGTGATCCTTCCGTGTGAATGTTTGATCACAAAGTGAACACGAAAATAGTTTTTCACCAGTGTGGGTTCTTGTGTGTATTTTTAAGCTTCCTTTCTCTGTAAATCTTTTACCGCAAACTGAGCATGAAAATGGTTTGTCACCTGTGTGTGTTCTTGCATGACTAATTAAGTGTCCCTTCTGTGTGAATCTTTGACTACAAACTGAGCATGCAAATGATTTTTCACCAGTGTGGGTTCTTGTGTGCCTTTTTAAGGTTTTCTTCTCTGTAAATCGTTTACCACAAACTGAACACGAAAATGGTTTGTCACCTATGTGTGTTCTTGCATGAATATTTAAGTTTCTCTTGTGTGTAAATGTTTTACCACACACTGTACATAAGGGTTTCTCCCAAGTGTGGCTCCTCATGTGAGTTTTCAAAGTAGACTTTTTCCCAAAGGTTTTTCCACACTGAGAGCATTTCCAGAGTTTGCCGTCCTTAAGACCTTCATTGTCATAAAGCAAGTCTTCGCTTTCTGATAACGGAGCAATTAAATTGTCTGCTTGCCCTTCTGCTGAGCTGCCGTTCGGAGTCTCCGCCCCTCTGTCGGCCACGCCCAGATCATCTTCACTCTTGAAAGGCTCACCAGTTGACACAGTGACATCTTCTTCCTCCTTCTTGATTTGCTGTTGA
>NC_135406.1:7465120-7597620 GCF_051989625.1 Stigmatopora argus
CATTGCTTTTCAATTGATTTTACTCACCAAAAATCGTTTTTACACAATATCCATCCTCCTTTCTTTCTTCCTTCTTTCCTATCGCCATCGAAGCTAATGATGAAAGTCGAGCCTGTCTTGTCATATTTCCGGCATAGTCCATTTTGAAAATAGCTTTAAATCAACACAACAATATACTATTTGCTTGTGGAGCTAAGTTAGCGCGCTGAAAGTGCCGCACACACCATTTTCCCGGCTGTAACAGGCTTGCTAGCGTCGGAGTTGACCGCCCTTTCTTAACGATGTCCATTTTTTTCTGGAAAAGTCCGTCTGGAAAATAGCTTTGGGAGCAAACAGAATCCATTTGTTTTTGCTTCTGTCGGCCATTGTGAGTGGGGTTTGCGATCTCGGCTGCCTCGGGTACTGCTTTGGCCCGCCTACTAGCCAATCATAGTTTGAAAGATCATTGTGGGGTTGCCAACTCGAAATCTGATTGGTTAAAAGCAACAGTCTAGTTGAATGCAGCAGAGCCCGCAAGAACTGATTGTGAAGGCTTTGAGGCAGATCTGATCTGGCAACAAATAATGGCTGAAATGTGATTGGTTAAATGCTTCAATATGAAAACACACATCTGGAAGCAGTTTAACCAGGGGGGAAAGCAATGAAAGGAAGCTAACAGACCATTTGGAATAATAAGTATTGATGGACAAAATATAATATGATTCAGATATTTCCGAGGCCAGCAGAGAAGGCCTTGAAGGCCCTGACGGCCCGCCACTGATATATGTATATATATATATATATATATATATATATATATATATATATATATATATATATATATATATATATATATATATATATATATATATATATATATATATATCGAATATTTGTCCCAATATTATTGGGACAAATATTTGATTAATTGCCTAAAAAAAGGGGCTTTGCAAATAGCTGGGTCGTGAAGTGGGTCTCATATTGAAATGTGTATTTTGCCTGTTTATAGTCATGACTCCATGAGTCTCAAGCTTCTCCTTTGTAGAGCTCTGTCCTGTAGCCAGATGTGTCCTTGAACACTTGCAACATTGTCGTTATCTTCTATTTGCCGGTTCATAACAAATGCCTTATCCTGGAAGACTTGCAACATTGTCGTTATCTTCTATTTGCCGGTTCATAACAAATAGCTTACTGTCTGAAGTAGGGGAAAATCCCATCCCTGTTCGGTTTCGGTACCACCCTCTTGAGAGAATAAAGGTGAATGAATGTATGTTGTCTGTCTCGGCGCATTTGTGGACGACAGCCTTGCCTGTGGTTCACCTGTGCTCAGAATATTCTGTAATAAAAGCTTTGAAGTCACTGTTTCTCGCCTCCAGCCTGTATATCCGAAATTAATCGGACCCGAGAAGGAAGACAGAGTGCTCTTCCTTTAACAGTCGTTCACATCACTGCAAAGATGGTGCTACAGTAGCCTAATAAGGTGCTAGTTGCCAAACATGAAGTAGTAGGTGGGTGGCATTTTGCCCAGCAGAATTAAAAAGAACCAGTTTGTGGATCATTGAAAAAATAACTCTTCTCTGATAATTCTGGATTATTTTTTCATCACGAGTATATTGTTAAACTACATTAATGGAGGTACATTGATTCTATTTGTAATTATTGTCTTATTATTCAATAAAAAGAAATCCCTTGGTCTAAATATTGATGTGCATTCAAACAATTCATAACCTCACTATAATAAAAAAAAACTCTTCAATCAAAGAAAAAAAATATTTGAATGCAAAATCATAGCTGAGATTAAAAAAAATGCACTATCATTTTGATCTAGCATGATCATCTGAAATGGTAGTTTATACATTTTCGCGAAAGCTATATCAAACATCAAACATCTGACATTCTGGTCAGCGAACTTTAATGTCAGTGATGACTGTGCAATTGAAGAACTTCTTCAAATACAGCCCACTTCTTTGTCAGAGCGGGAGCAGCACATGCTTAAAACAAGCAAAAACCACAGCACCAGATTTGAGTTTTTCCAAATATTTTCATCAAGATACATTTCCGGTAGGTGACAATGTTCGGACAAAAACTCTAAAGAGAACTTTTAACCCAGAGTCTGGAACCGTATTATCAATAAAAAAAATGCCTTCAACAGATGAATGCAGCGAATTTCACTGTTTTAGCACTTTTTTTTCATGGTCACAGTAGAGTGTAAGACATAAGAGACAGGAAACGAATCAACAACGTGTTTATAATTTTAGGGGACCATAAGGGTTCAGTCTGACAGTTTAAAAATTTGGCTCTTTGTGTCTTTTTCGCCAGCCTTGCAATATCTTATGAAGCTAGTTTTTATTATTTTACATTCGAGTAGATGTGGTTGGTTGTTACAATGATTGGATTTGCCTACACGTTTATGGAATGGTTGCATGTCTTGTTAAAAAGGGGAACTTTTTGATTACATGAGGGGGGGTGTAAAAGGTTCATTTGTTCATCTTCTGTATTTCTTATCGTCATGGGGATCGTGTGGTTGTTGGGGCCTATCCCAGTTAGTTGTGAACAGGAGAAAAATCGGTGGTCCTGACTAAGTTTGAACCCTGCAATGAAATTCACATTTCACATTTTCTTATATTTAAAAAAAAGGCGATAGTAGTTAAGAAATAAACAGAAAACACAAGTTCAAAAAGTGAAAATGAACGAAAATGAACTGGGAAAATATCTTATAATGTGTTTACTTTTGTCAGATCGCCATTTAACGTCACTGACGAGTTAAATCTGCTGAGCCAACACTCTTGGATTAGATAAAAACACACGCAAAGGACTAAAAGTGGAAAACGTCCATTGAGTACATTCGTCCTGACTATGGTTTTTCACCTGTGTGGGTTCTTGTGTGTATTTTGAACCCATGACCTCGGAACTGTAAGGCCAACGTGCTAACCACTCGGTTAGTAAATGTAAATGTAACTAAATAATTATGAATGTTTATCAGACATTTATCAATACTTTCACTAAGTATTCAATATTGCAGAAGTGTATACTAAAACATGACTATGAGTCACAAATTACGGCCCGTTTTGGAAATTGTTTAAAAAGTCTCTTTTGGGTTATAGACACCTTCGAGAAATGTTTCATTTTGCAGTACGATTTATTTATTTCAAATGTCCATTTTCAGTAACTCATGATTGACAGTGACACATTACAGTTGCTTTTCCCAATTGCTAAAAGAGAAAATTCTAAAGGACCTACACATTTAAAAGAAATAGAATAAAAGTACATCCCATTTGAAAATACCACAAGCTCATTTCACACAGACTCGATTCCCATATCACAACAATCCTCCTCTCTCATAAATCGAAACCTTGTAAATAAACTTCAAATGTTTTCGCTGATTACTGTGGTGTTGAAGACGATGATTCTGTTTTGCATCAATGTATGTAACTTGTACCACAACTCCTCATCTGAAACTTCAGAAAAGGAGCCAAGAAAATACCGTCCAGTAAAAAACTATTCTACATAAACTTAAAATACATTGATTATATGATTATTGATGATCATCATTTTCTGACATTCAATGTGAATGAGGCAGAGGGTACAGAAAATGAATGAATGAATTTGACATGAACGTAATGAATCAAGGCTTTGTCATGGAGAAACACCTTGGGCCGCTCGGCCACACTAGACTCGGCGCTTGGAAGTTCTTAACCACAGAAATCTTAAAAAGGTGAAAGAAAGATTTGTTTGATTTAAAGAGAAACAAGAGTAGTTTTCTAATCGTACAAGTTAAAGTAACTCAATGAAAAACTGAATCTATTGAACACAACAGTACTCATTGAACACAGGAAGCTTATTTACTGGGTTTTACTTTTTGAGAAAAGAGGATTGTTATAGGTGAATTGAGTTTTTGTGTGAAATGGATTTGTGGTATTGACAAATGTGAGCTACTTTTATTATGTGTTTTAAATGTGTGTGCCCTTTTGTTTTAGGGAGTTGGACTTTCTGCACATTTGAAATAAATAGTAATGGAAATTGAAAAAAAATCCTTGAAGGGGTCTATAATTTAGAAGGCACTTTTTAAACATAATTCCAACAACACACCTTAATTTACGATAGCTATAGAGCTATAGTTATTTTTTGCAATATTGATTCCAATGATTAAAAGTCTATAATTGCTTAATTATATTTAATTCCTTGCATAGTTGGTCATTTGCTTCAAATATTGCCCATGAAAAGTGACAATTGATTACATCAGCATGAAGTAAAAAGTATATTCTAGATTTGTATCTCTGCAGAGCAGATTTTTCAGCAGTATCAAAGTAATAAAAAAAAGACAAGTAAAATAAAAAGTGAAAAGAACAGTGATTTTTTTTGACCGGGCATGTAGGAAGGCCTAGGATCGAGGCATGTAACTTCATAGGTGAATTAAATCTGGTGAAACAGTACTAATGAAAACAGGGTGGAGTCACATGGTGCCCTGATTTTTTTTTACCACGAATAGAATAGGAATAAGGTGTCTCACTAGTGTGACTACAAAACAAAAAAGGTCTGAACAAAGGCACAACTCAAAATAATACTAGAATAAAATAGCACTTCTCTACAAATCACATTTTTATAATCTCTAACAAAATGATGCTTTGAAAAGCTGAATACCAAATAGATTTTTTTTTTAAATACAAAGTTAAAAATGGGAAGCAAACATCTGGAACCTGTTTACAGAAAAATCTCATCTTCAGAGTAATATAAGTTAAAACATTCATGAACTAAGCAGTGGGTTTATAATCAAGTGTTAATTGATCATTCAATTGACATATTACATGGTACTTTATCACTACTTCATTTAACAAAGTCAGGTGTTTTTACCATGAAATGTGGCAATTGTTGCTCTCCGTCCCTTTAGAAATACACTGTAGGGCTGGTTGTGTTTGGAACTATCTGGGCCGGCGTGAACCACGTGACCACCTGGCGGCGAGATCAGAGGGTGTCGTGTATGTGTACTAATATCAACATAAAAGCCGCACCTTCAAAGAATGGCTTTTATTAAAATTGGTTTTATATATTATGCACATTAAGGCGCAGTAGTAGTAGTAGTAGTAGTGGTAGTAGTAGTAGTAGTAGTATTAGTAGTAGTAGTGGTAGTAGTAGTAGTGGTAGTAGTAGTAGTAGAAGTGGTAGTAGCAGTAGTAGTACTGGTAGTAGTAGTGGTAGTAGTATTAGTAGTAGTAGTGGTAGTAGTATTAGTAGTAGTGGTAGTAGTAGTAGTAGTAGTGGTAGTAGTAGTAGTAGTAGTAGTAGTAGTAGTAATGGTAGTAGTAGTGGTAGTGGTAGTAGTAGTAGTAGTAGTAGTAGTAGTAGTAGTAGTAGTGGTAGTAGTAGTAGTAGTAGTGGTAGTAGTAGTAGTAGTAGTGGTGGTAGTAGTAGTAGTAGTGGTGGTGGTAGTAGTAGTAGTAGTAGTGGTGGTAGTAGTAGTAGTAGTGGTGGTGGTAGTAGTAGTAGTAGTAGTGGTGGTTGGGGTTGTGCCATACACATGGATCTAAGATAAAGGAATTTAATACCATGATAAACCAATGCAGTGTTACATCTACTTAAGAAAATAATTGGTTCCAGAAGATGTTTCGTAACCTGAATTTTTCACAAGTAGAGCAGGAATTTGCACGATCATTCATTCATCTTCCATACCGCCTGAAGAGTAAAAGTCTGTTGGTTGTTCAAAAAGTCAAATCAAAAGCCTTTATTGTCATCATACACAGCTGCGTATAACAAAATTGGTGAAAGAACAATAATCATGTGCTGTTGGCAGTGATGGGATTTGAACCCACACCTCCTGAGAGACTGGGGCCTAAATCCAGCGCCTTGGACCGCTCGGCCACATTACCTTAGGGTTAATCACTTGCATGTTTGTCCAAATGGTTTAAGAGCTAATTAATGGCAACCGGCAGAAATGTGACAACAACTCGTCGAGTTTAATAAACATAGCGCTATGTGACTGTCAATGCGATACAAATAATGGCTTCTATCTCATTGAGGGTCCAGATGGGAAGAAGAGAGTTTATCTATGGGAGGCTCAGGGTTATCTTCATGCTGACACAACCCTGTAGACAGCTGGGGAGCCGCTGACGCTGTGGTTATCAGCAGTCTTGCTGATGGTGATGCACGGTGTACGTGTTTTTATGGTACTGAACTTTCTTACGTTTCAAATGCACCCTTCAGTCCCCCTTTTGGAATCGAAAGATTCCAACAAAAGGCCAGATTTGGGGTTTGCTGCGATGGAAGTCTGAGCCAAGAATCTCCCGTTGAGGTGACAAATGAAAGTCTGGAATTTTTATGGGTGTGTCTGTGGTGGATGCAGGTGCAGTTCAAGGTGTTCTGGATCATCTTTGTTTAGTCCGCTCCAAGTAGTCCAAGGCGTTTGGCTTCTCTTTGTTTAGTCTAACTTAGGTTATCAGGAGCAAAATATTTATACATCATTTTACTTTAAGCAAATATAGCAAAGTAAGTTTAATAGTAAGCAAAGCATATTCTTTGTTGCAAGCAAACTTATAATATGAAATAATCCTGACATTCCCCCTTTTTATAATATATTTGCACACAATCTAATTCCATTATGCCTAAATGTTAATAATTCCTTTTTATGACAAATATAATTCCACCAGGGGGGGTTGTGCAGGTTGGTATGAAAAAGAACAAACTCAATCTCGTCCAATTCGCTTTATGACAAGTGCAGCAATCCAGGTAACGTCCACCTGTGTGGAGTTTGCATGTTCTCCCTGTGTGGGTTTCCTCCCACATTCAGAAAAACATGCATGGTAGGCTGATTGGACACGCTAAATTGCCCCAAGGTATGGGTGTGAGAGTGCATGGTTGTCCGTCTCCTTGTGCCCTGCGATCGGCTGGCCACCGATTCAGGGTGTCCCCCGCCTCTGGCCCGGAGACAGCTGGGATTGGCTCCAGCACCCCCTGCAAACCCTAATGAGGATAAAGCGGTTCAGAAAATGGGATGAGATGAGTTCCCCTGTTATCACACTAAACGTGTGTCATTGTAGTTTGTTGTATATGTAAATGTATGTTACTATTGACATCCGACGTGTGTTTCCACTACTTTAGGTTGAATTATCTGGAATGAAGTCGTCCTTCGCGTCTGTTTAAGGAATATCGCTTCTCGGCCTTTTGACTAAGATCAAGTGTAGTATCTGTTCTTATCCGTTTAATATCTGTTATGTCTCCTAAATGGGGACCATATATTAAATTGATATTTGGGACTAGGTGATGGAATAGGAGCTTGATCCTTCCACTACACGCATCATCCTGGTATTGCAGTATCTCCATGAGAGATGCAAACCCCTCTATTTGTCCAAATACATATACTAACTCTTGAAGTTCCTAAGTTTAATGATTGAAACGACAGAAGTGAATCTGAAATTTCATATATTATTCATGAGGATGAGGGGTGATTTAAATTAACAAATTAAAGCCTTTCTTTTGTTACAAAATCTAAGTTAAACAAGACTGTATAAACATTCACATTTGATATAATAAATCGATTGACGATCATCATTTTTGCCAGTCCAGCTTGTTTAAATGCCTGCTCAGCGTCGAGGTGCCACTCTTTTTGCTGTAATATGAAAGCAAAGCGCCACATTGACTTCATTCAGCATACATTTTTTTCCCCAGGATAGCGTCGTCACGCGGAAGCCAGTGACAGTAGCTCTGTATATTCTTATGTTTTTCGTGTTTTACAGCCCTTCTATCTTTTTTAAAATTACATTTGAATATTTCTTAATACATTCGTCTTTACTTTACTTTGTACTTTATATTTTTTACATTAATGTTTTTACAACTTTCTTTGTTCTGTGAGCCTGGCTTCTTTCGGCTACTTCTTTTTTGGGAACCATTCAACCATGCCTATGCTGTCATACACATGGGACTAGCTGTTACAATACGCAGCAGAAGGAGCAACACCTCAATACCGCAGGAAATTCGGAGCTGGGCAAAAGTGCCGGGAGAAGAAGCAACGCTTCTGACCAACCATTCCATCATGGGATAAGATGGAAGAGCTGTCGGCGCTTACCAGGCCGGAAACAGATTTGAGGAGTTCTACCCCACTACTGTTGTCTTCAGCTCCAGACTACTGAGGAACTGTGCGGATAAACTTGGAAGAGTGACTCTGCATATTCTCTACCTCGGTCACAGTCTGCAGAAGTTCCCCATCTTGTGGAAGACTTCCTGTGTGTGGTTCCAGTTTTTGTCCAACTTTACAACGTCTTTATGAGTCTGTATCCGTTTTAGCTACCGCAACCAAGATGGCGCCGTTCAAGTGGCAGCCGGCGGCAGTAGCTTCGTCCACTCTTGCTCGTTTTGTGTTTTTGCTGCTTTTCTGTCTTAATGATCTGATTTGGTGATTCTTAATGATCCCATTTACTTTGATTTGCTTTGTACTTTGTGCTTTTGCTTCGTTGTACATATATAGATATATGTATGTACGTATGGTTGTATATAGGATTGGATAACTTAATACAAAAAAGGGAAAAAACACAAAAGGAAAACCAATCTGGATTCTTTACAGGAGTTTAAAAACCACCTCTCCAGCCTGGCATAAACATATCTCTTGTTCCCTGCAATAGTTACATTCACATTCAGAAACAAATGAATAAATGTATATTTTTAAATAGAATTGAACCACCATCTCCCCCCTGTTCACAAGGATTAATATATTAAGCCTGTACCCTTTACAGCAATTAAGCCACATAAAATGCATGCTAATCAAGAACTCCAAATTCATTCAATAATGTGTATCGCGCAGTTGTTTGAAATGAATAATACCCCAATCTAGTAGTTTTTTGCAAACATTTAACATTACATTCCCTTTGTAGTTTGTCTATCATCTCCAATAAAACTGTCTTAATGTTTTTTTCTAATAGTTACACATAAAATAAAAATCTAGTTACATATCTACCAATTATCATCCCCTTCAACATCAAAGAGATAAAAACAATTTACCGTTAATTTCAGACATGAAGTTACCGTATTTTCACACTTGTAGAGAGAACATCTTTTATATATGAATTTGTCAAATTGTTCAAATTAATATTTATTTTCCTCTTAGTTTTAAATCTTAGCAAATAACGCTTCTCTTTTTTGTCACCTTTGAATTTGGAAGGATATACCTTAGTGATGGGACGATGGTATCTCAAGGATTGTATTGACACGTTGTGCCGGCACTGTATTGAAACCGTGTTGGTCATCCAATAGTGACCCCTGCAGTAGTTATAAATTTATTGCAGGTAAAAAAAAATCCATGTTTTTTTTCAAATTCCAAACGGAGTTTATAGTAAGATAAATCAAATTTGAGTTACATTTTTTAACTTATGTCCACATTTTTGTTAACTGGTAAATCATGTGAAATAAAAGTGATTATTTCGTTTTGCCTCACACGATCAAAATGATTCCACACTGGGGGAAACTTCTTAGAGCGAGCCATATTTACGCCAAAGTCCGTCCAACAGACCCACGACACTTTGAAACAGTTTATTTCTTTAAACTGTGAATGTATTAACACACTTTGGCCAAACGATACTTTCCCTGTACCGGTCACGTGATTCTTTTTAAAGCTTTACACGCCCCAATGTGGGCTTTCTCTCTTGAGCTATCGGCACAGTGCTGACGCACCAGCGTCGCTCGTTCCATCGCTATTTATCAGCAAAACCTGCTTTTGCTTAGCCCAGCTAGCAGCTAGCAAATAAACAGGTCGTTGACTAGCTTGTTTATACTTTAGCTTAATTTAGCTAGCAGCTATCAAAGGAACAAGTCGTCGAAGAGCTTGTTTATGCTTTAGCTTAGCTAGCAGCTATCAAAGGAACAAGTCGACGAAGAACTCGTAGGTTTCCTGGCTATTTTAGCTCAGCATAGCTAGCAGATATCAAATAAATAAGTCGCTGAAGTGCTTGTTTATGCTTAAGCTTAGCTAGCAGCTATAAAGGAAAGGGTCGACTAAGAACTCGTTGTAGGTTTCCTGGCTATTTTAGCTCAGCCTAGATAGCAGCTATCAAAGCCGCCGCCATCATCATCAGAATTCACGTGTGGAAATGTCGGCAAGAACACAACGCCCAAAGCTCCAGGAGGAACTTTTTGAGGTCAAACAGGAGCATTCAACTCACGAGCAATCGACAGTTTGCAACATAACGCACGAAAAAGTTGTTCTTCATAGACTAGATGGTGGGTACACTTTTTATTTCCATATATTCCCTTAAAGGTATTCTATTGACACCAAACTATAGTAGCGTACCGTACATTTTCATGAATTCGCACTAGCACCATTCGAAGAAAGACGTAATAAATTATAATTCTATTTAAATATAACCACTCTAGGAGGGAAATGATGAGTCTCAACGTGTGTTAATACTTAACAACGGCATTAAACAGTAGCTTTCCTTTTATTGTATCCTTATCACAAACAAACAATGTATTTTTCAAATTACGCAAAGCGCGAGCGCCTCCCAGAGGCGTTCAAGAGTCATTCCTGCTACTCGCCCTCCATTTTTGGCTACATGCTTGAGTGACATAACACTTATTTGCATGCTCTAAATTGAACATTCAAAAAATAGAGATGTAGATGCACTAAACAACGAGAGCAGCGTTCAAACAATTGGATTGGATTGGATAACTTTATTCATCCCGTATTCGGGAAATTTCGTTGTTCCAGTGGCAAGAGGGTGAGGATGCAGGAATAGGAAAGGCATTTTAGACATAAATAGATAGGTAATAAGTAGGTCAAGAAATAAATACATGAATAAATATATAATTAAATAAGCGTGTTGCTTAGCACATATATACATACATACATACATACACATAAATGTACATGCATGCATACGGTAGGTCTTAACACCCAGCCATTTTTTTGTTAAAGAGCCTGACAGCTGATGGGAGGAAGGATCTGCGGAAGCGCTCCTTCCTGCAATGAGGGTGCCGCAGTCTATTGCTAAAGGAGCTTCGGAGGGACTCCACAGACTCATGCAGGGGGTGGGAGGTGCTGTCCATGATGGACATCATCCTGCTCAGCATCCTCCGCTCTCCCACTTCCTCCACAGAGTCCAAAGGACAGCCCAGAACAGAGCTGGCCCTCCTGACCAGCTTATTCAGCCTGTTCCTGTCCCTCTCCGTGCTCCCGCATCCCCAACAAAGCACTGCATAAAACACTGTAGATGCCACCACAGTGTCGTAGAAAGTCCTCAGCAGTGACCTGCACACTCCAAAGGACCGTAGACTCCTCAGTAGGTAGAGGCGGCTCTGGCCCCTTTTGTACAGGGCATCTGTGTTTGTGGACCAGTCTAGTTTGTTGTTGAGGTGAACACCCAGGTACTTAAAATTCTCCACGATTTCAATGTCTGTACCCTGGATGTTCACCTGAGTGGTCTGTTGAGGATTCCTCCGAAAATCGATGACCATTTCCTTTGTCTTACTGGTGTTGATGTAGAGGTGGTTTTGCCTACACCAGTCAACAAAGGCTGTGATGACTCCCCTGTACTCCAGGTCGTTCCCGTCCGTCACTCGTCCAACAATAGCAGTGTCGTCAGAGAACTTCTGGAGGTGGCAGGTGTCTGTATTATGTTTAAAGTCCGATGTGTAGAGGGAGAAGAGGAGTGGAGAGAGCACTGTGCCTTGTGGGGCCCCCGTGCTGCAAGCTACCACATCAGACGTACAGTCCTGGAGTCTCACATATTGTGGTCTGTCAGTGAGGAAGTCGATGATCCATGCGGCTAGGTGGTTCCTTACTCCAGCCTCTTCCAGTTTCCCTCTCAGTAGAACCGGCTGAATGGTGTTGAACGCACTGGAGAGGTCAAAAAACATCATTCTCAGCGTGCTTCCCGCGTTCTCCAGGTGTGAAAGAGACCTGTGCATCAGGTAGGTGGTAGCATCTTCCACACCAATGCCTGAACGATAGGCGAACTGCAGAGGGTCCAGCTCTGCATTCATCAGGGCGCTGAGGTGATTGAGGATGATTCTCTCCAATGTCTTGAAGGCACTCATTTGCATCTGAAAAGTTTGTAAGTAGACGTATGGCTCTATAAGACTTTAAATTCTCAGTCTAACCTAAAGGACTTCTCGTCAGATAGACAGTTGATAAAATATATCATTTATCTTTGTGTTTTGCAGCTTTCAGAAATGATCTTGGTGCTGATGGGCAGGGGTCTGGTGACTTTGAAGAGAAATTTGAGCTCCCCCATATCAAAAGGGAGGAGCCAGAGTTCCCTATTCACCAAAAGAGAGAAGAACTACTTCCCATCAAAAAGGAGGAAAATGATTTCACCTGGTCAACTGGTGAGCCCAAGAAGAGCAAAGATGATCTGGGCGTGGCCAGCAGAGGGGCGGAGCCAGCATACACCTCAACAAGGCCCCAAATTAAAGAGGAGGAGGAGTCACAGTTTCCTCAACAGCAGCATATGAGAGAAGAGGAGCCTCCAATTAAAAAGGAGGAGCAAGATGTCATCGGGTCAACTGGTGAGCCTTCCAAGAGTAAAGATGATCTGGACGTGGCCAGCAAAGGGGCGGAGCCTGCACATGGCAGCAACTCAACAGAAGGATGGCAACTAGAGAATCTAATTGCCCCTTTATCAGATAGCGACGACTTGCTTTATGACCACGAGGACGATGAAGGTGTTAAGAAAAAACCCAGTGGCGACACACTCTACAAATGCGCCCAGTGTGGGAAAACATTTGGGAAAATGTTTACTTTGAAAAGACATATGGTGACCCACAAAGGTGAAAAAACATTTTCCTGCTCAGTTTGTCGTCAAACATTCGTAGAGAAGCGAATCTTAAAAAGACACCTGATAACCCACACTGGTGAAAAACCATATACGTGCTCAGTTTGTGGTAAAACGTTCCCATACATGGAAAGCTTAAAAGCCCACACGAGAACCCACACTGGTGAAAAAATATTTTCATGCTCAGTTTGTGGGAAAAGTTTTACAGAGAAGGGAAGTTTAAAAATACACTCAAGAACCCACAGTGGTGATAAACCGTTTTCCTGCTCAGTTTGTGGGCAAGCATTTACACAAAGGGGGAATTTAAAAACCCACACAAGAACCCACACTGGTGAAAAACCTTTTTCATGCTCAGTTTGTGGTCACTCTTTCTCTCGAAAGGGCCACTTAGAAAGCCACATGAGAACCCACACAGGTGAAAACCCATTTTCGTGCTTGATTTGCGGTAAAGCTTTCAATCAAAAGCAAAACTTAAAAGTCCACATGAGATCCCACACTGGTGAAAAACCATTTTCCTGTGCAGTGTGTGGTAAAAGATACCCAGAGAAGGGAAGTTTAAAAATACACACAAGAACCCACACTGGTGAAAAACCCTTTATCTGTTCAGTTTGTGGTCAAGCATTCGCAAATAAGTCAAGGTTAAAAAGACACACAAGAACCCATACTGGTGAAAAACCCTTTTTTTGCTCGATTTGTGGTCAAGCTTTCTCTCAAACGCACCAGTTAAAAAGCCACACAAGAACCCACACTGATGAGAACTCCTTTTCCCCGCCCAGTTAATGTTCAAACATTTTCAGGGAACCTGAAAAGAAAACTTAACAACCCACACGGGACGAAAAGCATTTTTTCCTAATTTGTGGTCCAACATTCCGCCCCAAGAATTCCTTAAAAATACCCATAATAACCCACATTGGTCAGGAATCATTTTCTGCTCAGTCTGTTGGAATATATTCAAAAGATTTAAATGACGAGTGTCGTTTTAGAGTCACATGTTGCTAAGATGAGTCTTCTGTGAATTTGGCCGTAAACAACAAATAGAGAAAAGCATAAGTTAAATGTTGTTTAATTTCATTTGATCGTTTCAATTAGCTTTGTAAGCTACATTCATTTCATATTTTTGGGAGGAAGAAATTCTGTTTGATATACTGTAATGATTTGCTACATTACATGTTATGGGAATTTGAAGTTTTGTGTTTGTTTTTCCAGGTTGTAAAATTTGGAAAATGATTTTGGCGATAAAATTAGGACTAATTTCCAATTTTTTTTCTGGTTTGTCTTTTTCCATTTAACATCTTTTTTCATTGTGGAGGAAAGAAATATATATTTATGAGGTGTACAATAAATGAGGGAAATCACAATCGCTCTGTCTGTTTTGTTTCCGGCCATTTTGTGGCAATTTTTTCTCCTGTGCATGGGGGGCAGCCTTACTGTAGGAGAGGAGGATCGGCGTTATTTCCATGCTGACTCAACCCTGCTGACACGGCTATTTTGATGACACGATGCTGTTGATGCTGCAAGCTGAGTTCTGAACATCACTTCCTTTCACGTTACTTCCTTGAACTGAACATTCTATGTCATGCCCCCTTCAATATACATACACCTGTATACAGTGGTACCTTGACATACGAGTGGCCCGACATATGAGAAATTCGAGATGCGGGTAAAATTTCGGGCAAATATTTATCTTGAGATACGAGACAAATTTTGATACACGAGCAGACAGCGGACGTGAGATGCTCCTCATAAGAACATCATGGCCACTGTCTCTATCCCCGCAACTCCCTCTTTGTAATGTCTCTGCGAGCACTGGGTGGAGCGTTGCTTTTTTTAAAAAAAAATTTCTTCCCGTTAGTCATTGCGAATGGCGAGGCGATCGCTAATACGAGTTATATACACTACTCGTTGACAAGTGGTCATGCGTTATCCTATTGTGAGGACATTAGTGTGCATCGTTTTCGGAATATTTTGAAGGGAATACAAAAGCAAACAGCCCATCGATAGTGAAAGTCAGGGTGGAGAAGAAAGGTATAAAAATGTAAAACTAAATAAGAATTAAGTTTAGTGTAATGTTAAATTAAATTTATTTTTGAGTGTCTGCGTCATAATCCAAGTTCATTTAAATTTGTTTGTTATTTTACGAGCGTGTTGCCGTGCAAAAAGTCCCCCCCCCCCGTCCCTCTCTACCCTCCGCGAAATCTGTCTAATTTTAGTTCTATTAAACACATTTTAGTATTCTATTAAACCACTAGTAATTTGATACTTTGTTATTAGATGGCAAATTAGAACAAATAAAACATTTTTTCCAATCCGATATCCTGTTTTTGGTGTTTTTTCAGAGTGTTGGAAAGAATTAAATTGTTTTTAGTTCATTTCAATGGGAAACGTTCGTTTGAGTTACGAGAAAATCGACATACAAGCTCAGTCCCGGAACGAATTAAGCTTGTATCTCGAGGTGCCACTGTATATTGTTAATGTTCTTGATTTGGTTGTGAAGGTTTTTGTGAAATTATAGACAGACACCAATAGGACAGTTACAAGAGAACATCCAATGTCCTTATCTAGTTCTATCAATTCAGTTTTATGATGCTTTTCAGCCCCTGAAAAGCACATTAAGGCCATAAAAACTGAATTTGTCCCCTGCAACCAAACAAACTGTCAGAGACACAAATCTACAATGGACATAGTGTAAAATGGTCCAATTCAAGTAAGTTATTCATTTGGCATCATTCGAAGTGATAGAAATTAAGTTTTAATGAAAATTATCATACTCGGCCAAAACATGCTTTTCAGCCCCTGAAAAGCACATTTTGGCCATAAAAACTGAATATGTCCCCTGCAACCAAACCAACTGTCAGAGACACAAATCTACAATGGACATAGTGTAAAATGGTCCAATTCAAGTAAGTTATTCATTTGGCATCATTCGAAGTGATAGAAATTAAGTTTTAATGAAAATTATCGTACTCGGCCAAAACATGCTTTTCAGCCCCTGAAAAGCACATTAAGGCCATAAAAACTGAATTTGTCCCCTGCAACCAAACAAACTGTCAGAGACACACATTTACAATGTACATAGTGTAAAATGGTCCAATTCAAGTAAGTTATTCATTTGGCATCATTCAAAGTGATAGAAATCAAGTTTTAATGAAAATTATCATACTTGGCCAAAACATGCTTTCCAGCCCCTGAAAAGCACATTTTGGCCATAAAAACTGAATATGTCCCCTGCAACCAAACCAACTGTCAGAGACACAAATCTACAATGGACATAGTGTAAAATGGTCCAATTCAAGTAAGTTATTCATTTGGCATCATTCGAAGTGATAGAAATTAAGTTTTAATGAAAATTATCGTACTCGGCCAAAACATGCTTTTCAGCCCCTGAAAAGCACATTAAGGCCATAAAAACTGAATTTGTCCCCTGCAACCAAACAAACTGTTAGAGACACACATTTACAATGTACATAGTGTAAAATGGTCCAATTCAAGTAAGTTATTCATTTGGCATCATTCAAAGTGATAGAAATCAAGTTTTAATGAAAATTATCATACTTGGCCAAAACATGCTTTCCAGCCCCTGAAAAGCACATTTTGGCCATAAAAACTGAATATGTCCCCTGCAACCAAACCAACTGTCAGAGACACAAATCTACAATGGGCATAGTGTAAAATGGTCCAATTCAAGTAAGTTATTCATTTGGCATCATTCCAAGTGATAGAAATAAAGTTTTAATGAAAATTATCATACTCGGCCAAAACATGCTTTTCAGCCCCTGAAAAGCACATTTTGGCCATAAAAACTGAATATGTCCCCTGCAACCAAACGAACTGTCAGAGCCCACAAATCTACAATGGACATAGTGTAGAATGGTCCAATTCAAGTAAGTTATTCATTTGGCATCATTCGAAGTGATAGAAATTAAGTTTTAATGAAAATTATCATACTCGGCCAAAACATGCTTTTCAGCCCCTGAAAAGCATGTTTTGGCCATAAAAACTGAATATGTCCCCTGCAACCAAACCAACTGTCAGAGACACAAATCTACAATGGACATAGTGTAAAATGGTCCAATTCAAGTAAGTTATTCATTTGGCATCATTCGAAGTGATAGAATTTAAGTTTTAATGAAAATTATCATACTCGGCCAAAACAACTCGAGGTAAAGTTTCCCATTGAAATGAATGGGAAACAAATTAATTCGTTCCAACTCTCTGAAAAAAACACCAAAAACAGGATATTGGATTGAATTTTTTTTTTATTTCTTATAATTCGCCATATATTGACAAAGTAATAAATAACGAGTGGTTTAATAGAAATAAAGTGTTTAATCTAACTAAAATTGGGCGGATTTCGCCGAGGGGAGAGAGAGACGCACAAAAGGGGCGGGGGGCTTCGGTTTGTATTCCACACGACGCACTCGTAAACAGAACAAACACTCCACCCTCACGTTCGCTATCGATGGGCTGTTTGCTGTCGTACTATTCCCTTCAAAATATTCCGAAAATGATGCACACAAATGTCCTCACAATCGGAGAACGCACGACCACATGCCAACGAGCAGCAGTCTTATCAGCGATCGCACCGCTGCTCATCTTCTTCTTCTTCTTCTTCTTCTTTTTTCACCTCAGGCGCCTGAGGATTACCCTCAGCAGCGCTAGAGCTGCCACTGGAACACGGATAAGTTCATCCAGGGAGTTGCCCAAGCCGCGATGGTAGCGTTCGGTCATTAAGGCCGGACAGCGGAGCCATAAGTGTTCAGACGACTCAGTTTCCTCGTCGCACAGGCGGCAGCGATCCGAGTCGGATTTCCCCACAAGGTGGAGCCAACGGCGGAGCAGGGGGTGGTGTCCACTGCGGAAACGAATCAGGTCTGTGCGGTCTCCTTTCGATAGGGCAAGTTCTTCCTCTGTGACTTTTGTAGTGTAGGTCTGCAAAAGGCGGGCGTGGGAGAGGGGGGGGAGCGATCTTCACGTTGGATGATGGCACGTCTTGTGGCTGCGTCCGGGGGGGTATTGGTTTGGTCATCTAATGAGCCAAGTTTAGCTAGGGCATCAGCCAGGTCGTTTCCGCATATGTTGTAGTGGCCCGGGATCCACAGTAGCTGTAGTCGCTTAGGCGGAGGGAAAAGGGCAATGTCACCCTGAAGTCTCCGAATGGCGGGGTCTTGCGTATGGGGGTTTCCCATAGCTTGGACCAGCGATTTGCAGTCACTGAGGATAATTGATGTCTGCCAGTCTGCTGTTTCCCTCAGCCAGGAGAGTGCCTCGGTCAGTGCCACTTTTTCAGAGTGGTAGGAGCTGCTGTGGCTGCCAGTGGCACCATGCCATTGGTGGATGATTGCAGTCTCCTTAATGACGACAAAACCTGCACCACCGTCCGCAGTGCCTTCTTTGGTGGATCCATCTGTGAAGATCTGTAGGTCCGGTTTACCCATGCTTCTGATGAGCTCTTCTGCCTTATCTCTTTGGGTGATGGTCGACTTGTGTTTAGAGACTGCGGTAAAGGCGGTTTGGATGGGGGGGGGTAATAGCCAGGGTGGGCAGGGATGGGAAGAGTATGTGCAATGGGTATGGAGATCGAGAGCGGTAAGACGGGGAAGGGTCGATAATCGCCAGTCTGGCTTCTTTTGCAAACGCATTTTAACGTTTTCATGGAGGAGGCGGTGTCGGGGATCAGAAGGAGGCAGCTGGTTCCAGGCATCCGCCTTAAGAAGTGCTTGTAACTTGAGGCGGGATGAGAGGGGTGTGAGATGTGCCTCATGTAGGACTGCTTCGGTGGGGGTAGACCTGAGGTGGTGGGTTATGGCGCGGGCTGCTTCCAGTTGGGCGGTTTCAAGGGATTTGAGGTGAGTTTGGGCCAGCCAGGGGGCCCATGCCGGTGCTGCGTACTCCGCAAGACTTCTCTGGGTGGCAATATACACCGTTCTAAGGTCGTTTGGTTGCCAACCCCAGGATGTGCCACTGAGTTTGCGGAGGAGGTTCGTTCTTTTGGACATGGTTTGGCGGACTTTTTTCGCTTGCGCTGCAAACGTGAGTTGTCGGTCAAAAGATACGCCAAGAAAAGTGGGGGTGGGGTTATGCTTGAGGGTGGCGCCATTTATTAAGATCTTTGGTTGCCATTTGGCCTCAGCTGAGTCCAGGCTAAAAAATGACGCCTCACACTTGGTGGTGTTAAGGTTTAGGTGTGCCTCGGAACTCCACCTCCAGACTTTTTCAACCTCCGCTTGAAGTCTGCTTTCCACCTCCTCTTTGTTCCTACCCCGACAAGCAAGAGCCAGATCGTCTGTATAGGCGCTGACCAGGGTGGAGTCGTTGAACTTGTCGAGGAGGTCATTAATGTAGATGATGAATAAGAGGGGTGACAGGACCGAGCCTTGGGGGAGCCCTTCTTTGAAGGTTCTGCTCCTGCCGATGGTATTGTTGATCCTGACCCTGGCTGTGCGATTTGTGAGCCAGTTGGCGATCCATCTGATGAAGCGGTAGGGGACCCCCAGGTCTGCCATTTTTTGTAAGAGACCTGTTCTCCATACCTGGTCGAATGCTTTGCTGAAGTCAAAGAAAGTTGCAAGCGTGCGTTGTCGTTGAGTCGACTGGGAGCCATCAGAGATAAACTGCGACAGTCGCAGGGCCTGGTCCGTCGTGCTTCTTCCCTTTCAAAAACCGGCTTGCCAATGGCTGAGAAGCTGTTTATCTTCCAACCACCAGGCGAGACGGTTCACGATGAGCCTTTCCATCGTTTTGCTAAACGTAGAGGTGAGGGCGAAGGGTCTGTAGTTCGCAACGTCCTTTGGTGACTTCCCTTTTTTGAGGAAAGGGATGATGGTGGCTACTCGCCAAGCTTGTGGACACCAGCCGTCTAGCCAGCTGGTGTTGACGATATGGAGTAGTTCGGGGAGGATGTTTGCCGGGAGATTTTTCAGAAGGTCCGGGGCTATGTCGTCAGGTCCAGCTGCCTTACCCGCTTTAAGTTGGGCCAGCGCTGTCTGGAGTTCAGTATCGGTGAACAGAAGCTCGAGGACTTGTCGCGGTGAGCCAAGTAGTCTGCGGGTAGCTGTACATAGAGAACACACTGCTCGTCTGCTCCGCTTGTCACTCTTGCGTCCGCTGACCGAGGCATATTCCCTGATAAATGCTGTTGCCTTGGCTCGGTCACTCACGTACTCCTTGTTCTTGTAGACAAAGGACTCACCAGATTGTTGCGTTTTGGTGCCTGAGAGGGATTTTTACTAAGGACCAGGCTTGTCCCGTAGATTTTGTCTCGGCGATCTTGGCGAGGTGTCAGCGCCATGCGTTTCTTTTCGCTTCATTGGTTTTTTCTTTGTTCTGTTGACACAGTGCTACCCATTCTTTCCTATTTTGTTGGAGGTCTCGACGTAGTCGATTCCTTTCGCGGATGAGGTCCTTCAGGTCCTGTGTCAACCATGGGAGCTCCTTCTGGCGGATAACTTTGACCGGTATTGTAAGTGCTGCTGCCTCTTTCATGTGTTGCACTAAGAGGGAGAGCTTTACCGGGGCTGTGGCTGCTGCGGAGATTAAGGGTAGGCGACCTACGAGGATGGTACGATACCTCTTCCAGTCAGCTTTCGAGAAGTTGGGTTGTACTCTTCTTTGTTGGCATTCGACACGGAGAGCATGGTTCCACCTAATCAGAATCGGTCTGTGGTCGAAGGTCATCTCGTCGATCGGTTCCCATTGCAGATGTTCGGCCGTGGTGGGGTAAGCGATTGTTAGGTCGGGGGCACTCATGCCTGCTCCTTGTTGGTATCTGGCAGTCCGTGTCCACACGCTGTCATTAAGGAGAGTTAGGTCATGGTCATCGACCCATTGATGGATTGCGTTACCCCTGGGATCTGTCTTGGCAAGAATATCCCAGGTCAGGTGGTGCGCGTTGAAATCCCCGCAGATCAGGCCATGCTCCCTGGGGAGCCGGTTTAACCAGAGAAATCTTGGGGGGCTGGACAATAATCCGATGTCGCCGGGGGGGATGTAGAAGCTATGGTCTCAATTGAAACACTTTCACTCCTCTTTTTTATGGAGACAATAAAACCAATATAAAAAGTTCCTTATGACTTATGGCATTGCTCCTCGAGCAATAATTTTTCCAATCAATATTGGAGTGCTTTCCATTCCGTCTGATCACGGCAAAAAGTTTATCTTATCTGTCTCCTCATACGTTTCAACTGAGAGAACCTTCTTACAGTGCACAAGGTGGATCGGCTATTTTCATGTCTGCTGGGTGGCCAGGAACACTTGTGTTGAGCACCCAGGCTCCTGGGACCGCCGTTGGTCCAGTCTGTTTTCTGTTGGGAAGCACAGTCTCCTTCTAACCCAAATTCAATGTGTTCCTTTAAAGTTTTTTTCTTTTATGCAGATAGCCAGATTAGCCTCATCATCCAGCTCCAATCGTGTAGTGAATAACGGCATTTGGTACATTCCACTAAATTAGATTTCCATATTTTTTTTCCCGTTGACCTTATGTAGGCGCAATGATTTCATAACAAAATATGGAAACTTTTGTCAATTCAGTCAATTATTCTGTTAACACAATTTGGATGCCATTATCACTATAATACTTTGGAATTTCATATCATGCACTGTCTTTGTTTTTTTCTCAGTGCTCCTAAATTTCGCATAGCAGATTTGTTTCTCCACTTCAAATTTCACATTTGGAGTACTGCTGCTGCATTTACACCAAAAAAATTCATTGGACTAAACAATTTTCCATAATTTTCATCAAAAATTGATTTCAAATTTCTAAATCATTTTCCACCTTGATATCTGATTGAAACAAACATTCACGCTCACACTCATTTTCAGACATCAGTGGTCTGCAATTTTTCACTAGTGGAGAGCGCCATCCCCAGTCTGGGGCTCCTTGGCAGCTAACCACCTTTTGCTGTAATCTGTGATATTCTAATAGTCATTAATATGACTCACGCTAAAGCATATTTCATTTGTTGATGGGCAAAACAATGAAATATCATCCGTGCACTGAAGATATCTCATGATGTCTATGCCATCTCAGGGAAATCATGCCTATCCTAAATTAATTATTTTATCTAAACTTGTCAGGTACATTTTACCTAATAATTTGGATCCATGCCATATCTGCATTGCTTTCTTCATGTTTGATATCATTAATAATTTGGATGAATGCCTTTCTGCATTGTTATCTTCATGTTTGATATTATTAATAATTTGGATGAATGTCTTTCTGCATTGTTATCTTCATGTTTGAGATTATTAATATTCTAAAGTATTCTTAATACTTAAGTCTAAATCGCAAATCACTCTTTTTGCTAAAATAGCTAAATTGCACTTGTTGAATTGCTATTCTGCTCCAAGCTTGTGTTTATTTAATATAAGAGCCATTTTTTTTAGCTCACTCTTACCACAATTAAAATTTAGAGAAACTAACCTTCCACTTAGCCATTTCCTAATTCTAAATTTCAGTGTTTAATAGAGGACCCATAATTTGTCACTAATATATCCCAATACTGTCAACTCTCTCTGTCTCTCTTGTGGTAGTCTTTCCTGCCCTTTGTTTTTTGTATGAAGGGAGCAGTAAGATGTAGGGGCGACCCCCCTCTTTTTGTTTGCACAGCGTGTGCTTAGTTTATCGGATGATGGGGTGTCCGCATCTGTGAAGGGGTGCTGGCTGTGACCATTGGACCGAGCTGGCGAGCCTCATGACCAGGAGACCGAGCCAAAGAAATGTGTCCGGCATTTTGTACCACACTTTTTCGATTCTTTCAACTGCCAGGGTGTTCCAAGAACCTTCTGAAAACGGTCTCGATAGACTAAATCATCTTCTATGTCATAAAACAACGTACAATGAAAATCATCCTTGGGTGGATGGTAAGGCCCGAGTGAGTCAATGAATGGTTTCCACAGGTGATAAACGGACAACAGTCCCCCAGTGGCCGGAGTTTCAGGCTCAAGACGTGACCTATAGATTGTCAACCACTGTGCACATGTTCGTATTGGTTGTGAACACGGAATCTTTGCACCATTTGGTAAAGTCACTGTGAGGCCATCCGGTCCACATAAGATGGTAGCTCCAATAGACATCAACAAGTCTCTTCCCATCAAATTCACAGGAGCCTCTCGGGCACCTCTATTCTGAGTGTGGAGGATCCCATGGACCGTAATAATCATCTCCGCCCTGGTAATATTGTCCAGGTGACTGAGCCGGCTGCTGGGGGCCGCCAAGGTCTGCCAGTGCCTCATCCTCCTCCGCGCGTAGGCCGCTGCTGTTGTGGGCCATACTGCTGTGCTTGGGTTGCCGTGGGAACAGTTGTTGCAGTTGCTGCTGTTGACTGGGACAATCACGTCTCCAGTGTCCAATACCGCCACATATAAAACAGTTGCCTTGTTGGCCTTGTCCCGAGTACCCTCTTCCCCGGCCACCAAAGAAACCAACCTCGCGACCACCGTATCCATCATGTAATTGACCAACACCTCGAGCCCCACCACAGCCTGGTACATCTGGACGGATTGCTCTATCTCTTCCTGTTTGGCTTTACTATGTAATTTGGAAAGTTGGAGTTTTAACACAGTAGAGATCAAAGGTTCCAGAAGAACCTCAACAATAGCTGCTATATGGCCTGTCTCGTGTCAAGCGCACAACTCTGTCCACTCATCAATGTCAGGAGCCTCCTCCGCCATGAACTTCCTCCCCTCGCCAGAGGGGGGGGATTTATTTAGTGCCACATCTCTAAGAACAAGAGGATCATATATCACACCTCCTCCCTGAGGGCGGAGGGGAAACATACCTCCTCTCTCTGTATTGGGCCACGCCTCCACCTACTCACCTCCCTCCTTTCACTTTTTTTAAGTTCTGCCTTAGCTGTGACATCACACTCCTTTTTTTACAACGCTACGGACAAACGCTTTTGACCTGTAAAATGTAAATTTCCTTTCAACGTACAAAATTATTTCTCCAACTTACGTCTAATTTTAGCTCGTCTTTGAAAACCAGTGCTTCTACATCTCCGTACAAACTCATCAATTCATTCCATTCTTTTTCAGCATCTTTTTCCCCATTCCTTTCAAAACACACACACACACTCCATTCTCTACCAAGCCCTCTCTCAACACACACACATTCTCTTTCAAGCCCTCTCTCAACATTCCTTCTAACACACACATTTTCAACTTCTCTATCAAGCTCTTCTTCCATTTTCACCAACGCAGTCATCACAAATCACCGGATACATTTAGAATTTTTGTATATTCAATTCTAGAATTAAGAAATTTAGAATTTTAGTATAATCACTCCTAAGAACCAAACATCTGTGGAGCCAGTCCTTTCCCTGCTGAACTTCTTTTAATACGACCGTTTAGGAATCCCCGATTCCCTTATTTTAATCACGGAAATGTTCCCTGAACAAATACTCGTAACTACCACGCCCCCGGCGCGTTTCGAAGTCCCGGACTTCGGCGGGGTGTCTCAGACTGCCCCTATAAAATGTTCCCTGAACAAATACCTTTAGAATCCCAGATTCTTTACCTACTACAGGTATCTTGAAATCCCTGATTTCAATATAATTAAGAGAATGTTCCCTGAACAAATACTCAGACTATATAAGTGAAATTTCTACTGCGACTTCTCAATAATTTAAACAATCCAATAGCAGAATTTTGACATTATAGAAACAGGAATTCTGCTCACCTTTAGTTGATTTCAGGCCTGTTTTAAGAAGTCACCGAAGAAGTTTCTGGGCAGTCCCGGACTGCCAACCTGTGTAGTCTCAAGTCCCCGACTTGAGCAATTATTACGTCCCAGACGTTTTTAACCGTTTCACACGTCCTAGACGTGAGTCGTATTTTCTTTTGGAGTAAGGGACTCCAGACCCCTATTTGTCTACGCAGCCTCTCCCCCCTCGACTCACGGACAGGGTCACCAAAATTGTTAGACTTAAAGTTTTAGCTTCTGACTCCAATTCCTAAATCTGTCTTCTCCCGTCTAATAGGTGCGTGTTCAGCATCGAAGGAAGGAGACTAGGGTTTGCGAGTTACTCCACAGATGAGTTATTCCTGATATTGATCATTACGGAGCTCCGTGTCTCCGGGTCCCTTTCCAAATATATAAAACCAGCTGAGCATCGCCATGCTTCAGTGGAGGATTAAAGAGAACAATGGTCCACACCTGCATTTGCCCAGTTAGTTGTACAAAATTGAATATTCATTCGCTGATTCTAATGATATGCGGACTGTCCCATGACGGTCTGGAGGGGTCCCCCCCTGGAAACTGCTGGCCCGTGAATCCAGATCCGTCCTTGGTCGCCTTATCTGCTGGAATCCACCGCGTCTCCTTTGAAGTTTCACCTCTGCGACCTGGCACCTTGGTGTTACTGCCGCTCAGCATCCACAATCTGTCTTCTTATAAACATGTAACCAACCTCAAAGTAGAAACTTTAGACAGAGACCTTTTGTTCATTGTAATCGAGTTAAGACAGTGGTTTTACTCCTACAGTGGTAATATATCAGAATGAAATAGCTACAACAAAATGAATGAGTAAAATATGTCATTTTCTTCCATTTCTATGGGAAACGTTGATTAGAGATGTGAGTAAATTGACACACGAGCTGAGTCCCGGAAGGCATTAAGCTCGTATGTCAAGGTATGACTGTTACCTCCTTCTGTCCACCTGAGAGAATAAAATAATTTTCAAAAAGAAGAAGCCAGCCTAGCTGTTTATTACACCAAACACAAACATTGCCCTCTACTACACATCCCTTTGTTTTTTCTCATGTTTTATTCTGCATGTTATTGTTTGTATTGTTTATAATATTGTATACATTTCTACAACTACAATTAAGCCTCAATGATTAAGGGAATATATGCATATTAAAAAAACTGAACCTACCTTCTAGTCTGTGAAGGACAACTTTTGCATGCATTATTTTGCAAAGTGTTGGAATTATTGTAAATAAGTTATCCTGATTTTAGTTTAGACTGTCGAAATGCTTGCTAATAGAATTAGGGGTGTCTTGAGCCCTGGGGAAAGTTTCACCTTATTCAACAAAGAGGAACTGCCCCAGGGGTCTGGAGCCTGTTTGAACCATTGTGTGAAGATTGCGGGAGATCGGGAAAGAGACTGTAAAGGTGTTACCTTAAAAGAGCATATGGTCATACATCAAAGAACCTTTTGTAACTAAGAGATATCCCTCTCTTTCCTTTGATCAGCTTGAAACTTCCTGTAACTTGACACAATAAGAGACAAGGCGAGAGGAGACATCTTCAGAGTGTGTCGGAGGATTGAGAAGAGAGCAGTCCCGAGACCCTCTCATTTTTAAATAAAGTTGACTCAATTCTCTGTGCTTTTCCTTCTTTCAGATTGGTGATACAAATGTCTGGTGTTTAAACCTAACACAAAGTGTCGAGTTTTCATCGTGAAACTTTGCTGGTCTTTTCCCACACGCAAATTCTGATGGAGACGCCATTGATAGCTGCTAGCTAGGCTAAGCTAAAGTAGGCCACAAAGCTTCAAAGTTCGTGGAGACTTGTTCCTTCGATACATGATAGCAGGCCAAGTGAAAGGAGGCCGTAAAGCTTCAACGAGGTCTTGAAAATGATTTTGACTGATATTTAAGGCCGTAAAGTAGCTAATGCTAGACGCGTCGGCGAAGCATAGGTTGAGTTAGGTGATGAATATTGCGCATGCGAGGTTCTAGCGTCACTTCTTTTGATAGCATTCGCTTATAAAAGCAAAAGAGTCGGACATGGGAAATAAATATTCTTCAAATGGACTGAAATGTGGTGTGAGCAAAAATGTTTGCGCAGGTTTGAATTAAATTGAAAATTAAATTGATCATAAATCACTTGAAGATCGCGTCTCAAAAGGAGGCGACGCAAAACGCGCATGCGCAGAACAAATCGTCCATGATAATGGGGCTGTTGCTGTTTCGCCGATTGGCATCATGGGAGAAGCAGTTCTTTATTGAAACGGTTTGAAATCGCAGGATCAGTCTCTTATTTACGTACCGCTCTCTCGTGGTCAGGAGAAAATTTGTTTCATTCTAAGTTCAGTATTTGTAGACACTGTACACAATAATTAAGACTCTGTAAATCACAAGTTATCAAAGAAGCACATTTTAAAGAAATAATATCAGAAAATTAGCAAGTTCTCAAAGCTGTTTTGAAACCCAAAAGGAAGTTTGTTTTTTTCTTTTATTTATATTATTCCCTTAACCGGGATCAACCTATAGATGTAAATTATATGTCTTGATTTTCTAATTTTTAATGAATTTTTGCAATTTTCCATCAATTATTTTCTTTTTGTGTTTTAGTACAATAAGTATTTTGTAAAATGTAAAAATAACTATTTAAAAATATTTTCTGTTTACCACTTTAATTTTGAACTTAAAAAAATATATGGTTTCCATTTGAAATGAAAAAGAAATGATTAAAATACATATTCCCTTACTAAGAAAAAAAGCTCAAATAAACATTGTTTTAGATCTATAAAAAATGTAAAATGCAAGGCTTGTCATTCAGTTCTTTAAATCCGATTTAAATATATATATATATACATATATATATATATACAGTGGTACCTCGTCACACGACCGCTCGTCATACAAAATTCTCGTCTTACGACGGAAATTTCGATCAAATAATTCGCCCGTCATGCGATCAAAATTTCGTGATGCGACCAAGCTTTTTTGCATATCTTTCGTGTATAACAATATCTACGAGCACTGAACGATTAATTCAGACGAGTTTTTCGTCCTACGCATCGACCAGGAAACGCACAACGCGCATGCGCGGGCAAAAAGAGGGCTTTCTGGGTAATGAACTATACTCGTGCACACAACGCCGATAGGCAATGGCACTCTTTCTCAGAATGAAACTTCATTACCCACAATCAATACGTGGGTAAGCTCAGCTGTTGCATTTCCTGTTATTTTTATTATCTAATACGAGGAGTATTATATTACTTCTCGTTCGCTGCTCCGAAGAACATCAGCGGCACTGGCTCGCAATTCCCTCTTTGTAATATTTCTGGTCGCAACTCTCTCTCATAGGCGCCGTTCAAAGCGGTTGCAACCAGAGCCATTTCAACGAGGGAGTTGCGAGCCGGTCTTTATGAGCAGCGGAGCGATCGCTAAAATGTACTACAAGACTATTTCTCGTTGGCAAGTGGTCGTGGGTTATCCTATTGTGAGGACATTTGTGTGAATCATTTTCGGAATACAGACGCTCCCCTACTTACGAACATACGACTTACGAACATCGGTATATACAAACATGTCTGCAAATTGCGTTTATGTCGAAAAATGTTCGTAAGTTCGATTTTGTATTTTTTTCCGAGTAGTGCTTCTTTCCGCCGCTAATACACCTGGCACTGTGAGGGCTCAGCTCACCCAGCATCTACCTTCTTCGTTGCATGCGGAAGTGCGTGAACGTATCTCCAGTGCGCAAAGAACCTTTTTCATTTGTATCATTAAATATCTCGTGCATCCATTATTGAATATGGTTGGGAAAAAGCGAAGGGCTTCTATTGAGGGAGTTGCAATGAAGAGGCAAGCCATTTCATTTGAAACGAGTGGCAATAATAACGAAGCTTGATGCGCGTGAGAGTGGTGAGCGTTGCACATATACAACTTGAATCGTTCGACAGTCAGTACCATTTATAAACATAAAGATCGAGCAGCAGGACCCAAATAATGAACGTTGCACAAAGTTTGCAAATCAATTGAATGATGCCATACATAGCTACCGCATCATTTATGATGAAAAAAGAAGAAAACTGCAATCGTCGTTAGATCGCTTCTTTCGGCCAGTTTCTAATACATAAATCTCTCTCTCTCTATACTGTACATATTCTCTCCATTTTATTAAATGTTTTTTTTTCAGTACAAACCAATTCATGTTACTTATACAAGCCTTAAACATACAAATGCACTTATATAAACCTTATACCAATATACTTATATAGTCCTTAAACATAAATTATAATACAAAATATAGCACTGAATCAACTTACAAACAAATTCAACTTATGAACAATCGCTCGGAACCTCACTCGTTCGTAAGTAGGGGAGCGTCTGTATTTTGAAGGGAATACGTAGTACAACAGCAAACAGGCCATCGATAGCGAACGTGAGGGTGGAGGCGTGGCAAACCGCCAACCCGGAAAACGAAGGTAACAAAAGATTACAAAAAAATTAGATTTCAGTTTTGTGTAAAGTTACATTAAACTTATGTTTGAGTGTCTGTATATATTAATCCAAGTTCATTTAAATTTGTTTGTTCCGTTTACGAGTGCGTTGTCGTGAGGAAAAAAAAGATCCCCCCACAACCCCAAACATCTCTGTCCCCCGTCGGCGAAATCTGCCCAATTTTAGTTAGATTAAACACATTTTATTACTATTAAACTACTAGTTATGTGTTACTTTGTTAATAGATGGCGAATTAGAAGAAATAAAACATTTTTTCCAATCCAATATCCTGTTTTTTTCAGAGAGTTGGAACGAATTAATGTGTTTCCCATTCATTTCAATGGGAAACGTCCGCTCGAGTTACGAGAATCTCATCATACGATCTCAGTCCCGGAACGGATTAAGATCGTATGTCGAGGTACCACTGTATATGTATATATGTATATGTATATGTATATGTATATGTATATGTATATGTATATGTATATGTATATGTATATGTATATGTATATGTATATGTATATGTATATGTATATGTATATGTATATGTATATGTATATGTATATGTATATGTATATGTATATGTATATGTATATGTATATGTATATGTATATGTATATGTATATGTATATGTATATGTATATGTATATGTATATGTATATGTATATGTATATGTATATGTATATGTATATGTATATGTATATGTATATGTATATGTATATGTATATGTATATGTATATGTATATGTATATGTATATGTATATGTATATGTATATGTATATGTATATGTATATATATATATATATATATATATGAATATATACATGTATATGTATGTATATATATGTATATATATATGTATATATATATGTATACATGTATGTATGTATATGTATATATATATGAAGAATGTAGTTTACAAAGCTAATAGAAAATTCTGAAGATTAAATGAAATAAAACAAAATTTGACTTGTTTTTCTCTTTTTCAAACAGAGAAATTCACAGCAGACAAATTATATCAACATGATTCAAAAATGACACGGGGGATTCTCGTCATTTTTGCCAATTGATAGATAACATACATACACACACACACACACACACACACACACGTTTGTTTCTTTTAAGTCTTATGAATAAATCCTTGGCAACAAACTTAGTATTATGAATTAATAAGTATTTTTAACCAATGTGTTGAACCACAAATTGAGCAAAGAAAGGGCTTTTCGCCACTGCGGGTTGTTAAGTCTTCTTTTCAGGTTCCTTTCTGTGAAAATGTTGGAAAATTAACTGCACCTGGAAAAGGTTTTTGAATTGTGTAGCTTTTTAATTGGGCTTTAGTAGCGAATCTGTGGCCACAGACTGAGCAGGAAGACATTGTTGTCCAGTGTGGGTTAATAAGTGTTCTTTTAAGCTTCTCCTTTGGGAAAATGTTCGACCACAAACTGAGCAGGAAATTGTTTTTTCACCAGTGTGGGTTCATATGTGGGTTTTTATCGTTCCCTTATCTGCAAATGTTTTACCACAAACTGAACACGAAGATGACCAGCGTGGATTCTTGTGTTTTTGGAAATCTTGCTTTTGAGAAAGGCTTTACCGCAAACTGCACACGAGAATGGCTTTTAACCTGTGTGTGTTCTTGCATGAATAGTTAAGAATACCTTCCGTGTGAATCTTTGACCACAAACTGAACACGAAAATGGTTTTTCACCAGTGTGGGTTCTTGTGTGCGTTTTTAAGTGTTGCTTTTGAGAAAAGGCTTTACCGCAAAGTGAACACGAAAATGGTTTTTCACCAGTGTGGGTTCTTGTGTGTATTTGTAAAACTTTCTCATGAGAAAAGGCTTTACCACAAACTGAACACGAAAATGGTTTTTCACCAGTGTGGGTTCTTGTGTGCCTTTTTAAGGTTCCCTTCTCTGTAAATCTTTTACCACAAACTGAACACGAAAATGGTTTTTCACCAGTGTGGGTTCTTGTGTGCCTTTTTAAGGTTCCCTTCTCTGTAAATCTTTTACCACAAACTGAACACGAAAATGGTTTTTCACCAGTGTGGGTTCTTGTGTGCCTTTTCAAGTTTTGCTTGTGTGTAAATCTTTGACCACAAACTGAACACGAAAATGGTTTTTCACCAGTGTGGGTTCTTGTGTGCCTTTTTAAGTTTTGCTTGAGTGTAAATCTTTGACCACAAACTGAACACGAAAATTGTTTTTCACCAGTGTGGGTTCTTATGTGGATTTTTAAGGATTCATTTTTAGAAAAGGCTTTACCGCAAACTGAACACGAAAATGGTTTTTCACCAGTGTGGGTTCTTATGTGGGCTTTTAACGTTCCCCTTTCTGTAAATGTTTTACCACAAACTGAACACGAAAATGTTTTTTCACCAGTGTGGGTTCTTATGTGGATTTTTAAGGATTCATTTTTAGAAAAGGCTTTACCGCAAACTGAACACGAAAATGGTTTTTCACCAGTGTGGGTTCTTATGTGGGCTTTTAACGTTCCCCTTTCTGTAAATGTTTTACCACAAACTGAACACGAACATGTTTTTTCACCAGTGTGTGTTCTTGCATGAATAATTAAGGTTCCCTTCTCTGTAAATATTTTACCACAAACTGAGCATGAAAATGGTTTGTCACCTGTGTGTGTTCTTGCATGACTAATTAAGTGATCCTTCCGTGTGAATGTTTGACCACAAAGTGAACACGAGAATGGTTTTTCACCAGTGTGGGTTCTTGCATGACTATTCAAGTGTCCCTTCTGTGTGAATCTTTGACTACAAACTGAGCACGCAAATGATTTTTCACCAGTGTGGGTTCTTGTGTGCCTTTTTAAGGTTCCCTTTTCTTTAAATCGTTTACCACAAACTGAACACGAAAATGGTTTGTCACCTGTGTGTGTTCTTGCATGAATATTTAAGTTTCTCTTGTGTGTAAATGTTTTACCACAAACTGTACATGATAAGGGTTTCTCCCAAGTATGGCTCCTCATGTGAGTTTTCAAAGTAGACTTTTTCCCAAAGGTTTTTCCACACTGAGAGCATTTCCAGAGTTTGCCGTCCTTAAGACCTTCATTGTCATAAAGCAAGTCTTCGCTTTCTGATAACAGAGCAATTAAATTGTCTGCTTGCCCTTCTGCTGAGCTGCCGTTCGGAGTCTCCGCCCCTCTGCCGGCCACGCCCAGATCATTTTCACTCTTGAAAGGCTCACCAGTTGACACAGTGACATCTTCTTCCTCCTTTTTGATTTGCTGTTGAGGGAACTCTGGCTCCTCCTCTTTAATTTGGGGTAACTTTAAGGTGTGTGCAGGCTCCGCCCCTCTGCTGGTCACGGCCAGATCCTCTTCCCTCTTCAGGTTTTCACCAAGTGACCAGGTGACATCATCTTCCTCCTTCTTGATTGGAAGTCGCTCGTCTCTCATTTGTTGTTGAGGGAACTCTGGCTCCTCCTCTTTAATTTGGGGTAATGTTAAGGTGTGTGCAGGCTCCGCCCCTCTGCCGGCCACGCCCAGATCATCTTCACTCTTGAAAGGCTCACCAGTTGACACAGTGACATCTTCTTCCTCCTTTTTGATTTGCTGTTGAGGGAACTCTGGCTCCTCCTCTTTATTTGGGGTAAGGTTAAGGTGTGTGCAGGCTCCGCCCCTCTGCTGGTCACGCCCAGATCCTCTTCAGGAATTCACCAAGTGACCAGGTGACATTATCTTCCTCCTTCTTGATTGGAAGTCGCTTGACTCTCATTTGTTGTTGAGAGAACTCTGGCTCCTCCCCTTTGATTTGGGGGAGCTCGAGTTCCTTTTTAAGGCCAGCAGACTCTTTCCCATCAGGACCAAGATATTCTCTGAAACCTGCAAAGACACGAAAATAAATGATATGTTTCATAATCTGTCTATCCAAAGAGAAGTCCTTTAGGTTAGACTGGGAATGTAAAGTCTTATACTTATATCGGCGGTGGTTAGGCTCGTAACATGACATTAACTTGAAATTTAACTGAAATCAACTCAAATGACTATACACACCCACACATATTCGACCACATGGAACCATCTCAATAAGCTTGTATCTCCAATTTGTCTCATATCTTAAGGGAAAAAAAATGCTCGGAATTTAGCTCGTTTCTCAAATTTCCCGTAAATTGGGACACTCGTATGTCAATGTATTCCTGTAATATGCTGGCTGCCACAGCAAATGTTCAATTAATAAGGAATAATTAAAGCACTTGCGGGTGACCCACATTGTAAACAACAGTTTGAGGAAAACAGAGTTCACCTTCAAAATTAAAGTCCAATTAAGAGCACACCTACACATTTCAATGTTTAAAAATGTTTTGTTTTATTAAACCCAAAGGATTCTTTAATCTCATCTCATTTTCTGAACCCCTTTATCCTCATCAGAGTCGGGGGGGGGGGGGGGGGGTGCTGGAGCCTATCCCAGCTAACTTTGTGCCAGAGGCGGGGGGGCACCCTGAATTGTTGGCCAGCCAATCGCAGGGCACAACGAGACAGACAACCATTCACACTCATACCTAGGAGCAATTTAGAGTGTCCAATCAGCCTACCATGTCTTTAGAATGTGGGAGGAAGCTGGAGTACCCGGAGAAAACCCACACGCGTCAAAATAAAAAGGTTAAAAAAAAGAAAAATAGCCTTTCTATAAATGGTCATTTTTAAAGAAACTAATGCTTTACTATACATGGTCTTTTTATTATTAAAAAAGCCTTACTATGCAAAGTCTATGCATGTCTTTGGAGTGTGGGAGGAAACTGGAGTACCCGGAGGAAACCCACGCAGGCCTGTGGAGAACATGAAAACTCCACAAAGTTGGACTTGACCTGGATTAGAACCCAGGACCCCAGAGCTGTGAGGCCGACGCGCTAACCACTCGCTCCTCTGGGCCGCTTTTCACATTTTTAAGAACTTTAAAAAAAAAAATAACTTCACTGCTGAGTCCTAGTAGCAAGCGGAAGACATGGGAGTTGCTTCCGCTTGAAAAATAATTTAAAAAATAAAAAAACATTTTCCCCATACAAAATCTGCAATGTAGTGAAATGCTGAGGGATTACTGTACTTGAATTTGCAATTGCATCGCACAAAAATAGCACTTCTACAATTACCATTAAGCCTTAATGGTTTAGGAAATATATAGATATAAAAATGGACCCACCTTCTAGTCTGTGAAGGACCACTTTTGCATGGATTATTTTGCAAAATGTCGAGTTTTCCTCGTGGAACTTTGCTGCTCTTTTCCCACACGTAAATTCTGATGGAGACGCCATTGATAGCTGCTTGCTCGGCTAAGTTATAGAGGGCGCAAAGCTTCAAAGTTCTTCGACGACTTGAAGAGTTGTTCCTTTGATATATGCTAACCGACTGAGCTAAAGTAGCCCGCAAAGCGGACATAGGAAATAATTATCCTTCAAATGTTCTGACATGTGGTTTGAGCAATAAATGTTTGCGCAGGTTTGAATTTAATTGAAAATTAAATTAAACATAAATCACTTGAAGATCGCATCTCAAAAGGAGGCGTCGCAAAACGCGCATGCGCAGAAAAAAATCGTCCTTGAGAATGGAGCTGTTGCTGTTTGGCCGATTGGCATCACGGGAGAAGTAGTTCTTGATTGAAACGGTTTGAACTCGCAGGAATCAGTCTCTTATTTACGTACCGCTCTGCCGTGGTCAGGAGAAAATTTGTTTAATTTTAATTTCAGTATTCGTGGACATTGTACACAATAATTAAGACACTGTCAATCACAAGTTATCGAAGAAGCACATTTTAAGAAATTATATCAGAAAATTAGCAATTTCTCAAAGGTGTCTTAAACCCAAAAGGAAAAGTTTGTTTTTTCTTTTATTTACATTATTCCCTTAATCTGGACCAACCACTACATGTAAATTATGTCTTGATTTTCCCATTTTTAATGAATATTTGCAATTTTTCCCTCCAATTTTTTTCTTTTTGTGTTTTAGTTCAATAAGTATTTTGTAAAATGTAAAAATAACTATATAGAAATATTTTCTACAAATGATTAAGACATCTTCCCTTACTAAGAAAAAAAGCTCAAATAAACATTGTTTTAGATCTATAAAAAATATTTAAGGCTTTTCATCCAGTTCTTTAAATCCGATTTAATATCTCTCTCCCCTCTCTCTGGTGGGTGACACAGGGGGAGGTGACCACAGGTGAAAGCAATGGACAATCACAACGATAAGTTTCAAGCCATCAACATTTTTTTTCATCCTAATGATTATAAATAAGAATATTGAGTATTATCTGTTTGTTCAACATTACAATAAAATTTAAAAAAAAACGATTCACATTTGACTTCATTTACCGAGTGCCAGGTCTATTTACATACAGATCAAATCCGTTTGGATAAATATAAGCGAAAAGAACTACTCCAAAATGAACCCAAAGTCAGTTTTTATAGTTAAAAAAAAGGAAAATAATTTCGCAGGCCGCACCAACGAGTGGCAGTGGGCCAGATTTGGCCCTCGGGCCGCAACTTTGACACCGTTGTTTGAACGCTGCTCTCGTTGTTGTTTAGTGCATCAATATCTCTAGTATTTGAATTTTCGATTTACAGCATGGACATAAGTGTTATGGCACTCAAGCATGTAGCCAAAATTGGAGGGCGAGTAGCAGGAATGACTCTTGAACGCCTCTGGGGGGCGCTCGCGCTTTGCGTAATTTGAAAAATACATTGTTTGTTTGTGATAAGGATACAATAATAGGAAAGCTACTGTTTAATGCCGTTGTTAAGTATTAACACGCGTTGAGACTCATTCTTTCCCTCCTAGAGTGGTTAATTTAAATAGAAAAATAATTTATTACGTCTTTCTTCGAATGGTGCTAGTGCAAATTCATGAAAATGTACGTACGCTACTATAGTGTCATGTCAATAGAATACCTTTAAGGGACTATATGGAAATAAAACGTGAACCCACCTTCTAGTCTATGAAGAACAACTTTCTCGTGCGTTATGTTGCAAACTGTCAATTGCTCGTGAGTTGAATGCTCCTGTTTGACCTCAAAAAGTTCCTCCTGGGGCTTTGGCCGTTGTGTTCTTGCCGACATTTCCACACGTGAATTCTGATGATGGCGGCGGCTTTGATAGCTGCTAGCTAGGCTAAGCTAAATTAGCCAGGAAACCTACAACGAGTTCTTCGTCGACTTGTTCCTTTAATAGCTGCTAGCTAAACTAAAGCATAAACAATCTCTTCGGCGACTTGTTCCTTTGATAGCTGCTAGCTAAACTAAAGCATAAACAATCTCTTCGGCGACTTGTTCCCTTGATAGCTTTTAGCTAAATTAAGCTAAAGTATAAACAAGCTATTTGACGACTTGTTTCTTTGAAAGCTGCTAGCTGGGCTAAGATAAAGCAGGTTTTGCTGATAAATAGTGATGAACGAGCGACACTGGTGCGTCAGCACTGTGCCGAAAAGAACCACGTGACTGATACAGAAAATGTATCGTTTGGCCAAAGTGTTTAGTATACGGAAATAAACTTTATCAAAGTGTCGTGGGTCTGTTGGATGGACTTTTACGTAATTATTGATAATTCTGAGTTTCTCCCAGTGTGGAATTATTTTGATCGTATCATGAAGGATTTGTTCTGCGCATGCGCTTTAAGCGTGTGTGTGTGTGTATATACATATACATACACACACACACACACACACACACACACACACACACACACACACACACACACACACACACACATGTATATAGTATATATACACACACATATATTTATATATATATGTATGGCTGATATTTAAGGTCATAAAGTAGCTTATGCTAGACACGTCGGGGAACCATAGGTTAAGTTTTGGTGGCCAAACAAACTTTTCCTTTTGGGTTTAAAATACCTTTGAGAAATTGCTAATTTTCTGATATGATTTCTTAAAATGCGCTTCTTCGATAACTTGTGATTGACAGTGTCTTAATTATTGTGTACAATGTCAACGAATACTGAAATTAAAATTAAACAAATTTTCTCCTGACCACGAGAGAGCGGTACCTAAATAAGAGACTGATTTCTGCGAGTTCAAACCGTTTCATTGAAGAACTACTTCTCCCGTGATGCCAATCGGCGAAACAGCCACAGCTCCATTATCAAGGACGTTTTTTCTGCGCATGCGCGTTTTGCGACGCCTCCTTTTGAGATGAATCTTCAAGTGATTTATGTTTAATTTAATTAAAACCTGCGCAAACATTGTTTTGCACAAATCACATGTCAGAACGTTTGAAGAATAATTATTTCCTATTTCCGACTCTCTTACATTTATAAATCGAAGGAAGTGACGCTGCGACCGCGCATGCGCAGTTTTCGCCACCAAACTTAACCTATGGGTCCCCGTCGTGTCTAGCATAAGCTACTTTATGACCTTAAATATCAGCCAAAATCATTTTCAAGACCTCGTTGAAGCTTTACGGGCTACATTAGCTCAGCCTGTTAGCATATATCAAAGGAACAAGTCTCTCACGTCGTCGAAGAACTTTGAAGCTTTGCGGCCTACCTTAGCTTAGCCTAGCTAGCAGCTATCAATGGCGTCTCCATCAGAATTTACGTGTGGGAAAAGAGCAGCAACGGTCCACGAGGAAAACTCGACATTTTGCAAAATAATGCATGCAAAAGTTGTCCTTCACAGACTAGAAGGTGGGTCCATTTTTATATCTATATATTTCCTAAACCATTAAGGCTTAATGCTAATTGTAGAAGTGCTATATCTGTGCAATGCAATTGCAAATTCAAGGACAGTAATCCCTCAGCATTTCACTACATCGCAGAATTTTTATGGGGAAAATGTTTTTTATTTTTTAAATTATTTTTCAAGCGGAAGCAACTCCCATGTCTTCCTCTTGCTACTAGGACTCAACACTGAAGTTTTTTATTTTATTTTAAGTTCTTAAAAATGTGAAAAGCGGGCCAGAGGAGCGAGTGGTTAGCGCGTCGGCCTCACAGCTCTGGGGTCCTGGGTTCAAATCCAGGTCAAGTCCACCATTGTAGAGTTTTCATGTTCTCCCCAGGCCTGCGTGGGTTTCCTCCAGGTACACCGGTTTCCTCCCACACTCCAAAGACATGCATAGACTTTGCATAGTAAGGCCTTTTTTAATAATAAAAAAGACCATGTATAGTAAAGCATTAGTTTCTTTAAAAATGACCATTTATAGAAAGGCTTTTTTTCAAATTTTTTACCTTTTTATTTTGACGTGTGTGGGTTTTCTCCGGGTACTCCGGCTTCCTCCCACATTCTAAAGACATGGTAGGCTGATTGGACACTCTAAATTGCTCCTAGGTATGAGTGTGAATGGTTGTCTGTCTCGTTGTGCCCTGCGATTGGCTGGCCAACAATTCAGGGTGCCCCCCCGCCTCTGGCACAAAGTTAGCTGGGATAGGCTCCAGCACCCCCCCCCCCCCCCCCCCCCCGACTCTGATGAGGATAAAGGGTTTTCAGAAAATGAGATGAGATTAAAGAATCCTTTGGGTTTAATAAAACAAAACATTTTTAAACATTGAAATGTGTAGGTGTGCTCTTAATTGGACTTTAATTTTGAAGGTGAACTCTGTTTTCCTCAAACTGTTGATTACAATGTGGGTCACCCGCAAGTGCTTTAATTATTCCTTATTAATTGAACATTTGCTGTGGCAGCCAGCATATTACAGGAATACATTGACATACGAGTGTCCCAATTTACGGGAAATTTGAGAAACGAGCTAAATTCCGAGCATTTTTTTTCCCTTGAGATATGAGACAAATTGGAGATACAAGCTTATTGAGATGGTTCCATGTGGTCGAATATGTGTGGGTGTGTATAGTCATTTGAGTTGATTTCAGTTAAATTTCAAGTTAATGTCATGTTACGAGCCTAACCACCGCCGATATAAGTATAAGACTTTACATTCCCAGTCTAACCTAAAGGACTTCTCGTTAGATAGACAGATTATGAAACATATCATTTATCTTCGTGTCTGTGCAGGTTTCAGAGAATATCTTGGTCCTGATGGGAAAGAGTCTGCTGGCCTTAAAAAGGAACTCGAGCTCCCCCAAATCAAAGGGGAGGAGCCAGAGTTCTCTCAACAACAAATGAGAGTCAAGCGACTTCCAATCAAGAAGGAGGAAGATGATGTCACCTGGTCACTTGGTGAATTCCTGAAGAGGGAAGAGGATCTGGGCGTGACCAGCAGAGGGGCGGAGCCTGCACACACCTTAACCTTACCCCAAATTAAAGAGGAGGAGTCAGAGTTCCCTCAACAGCAAATCAAAAAGGAGGAAGAAGATGTCACTGTGTCAACTGGTGAGCCTTTCAAGAGTGAAGATGATCTGGGCGTGGCCGGCAGAGGGGCGGAGACTCCGAACGGCAGCTCAGCAGAAGGGCAAGCAAACAATTTAATTGCTCCGTTATCAGAAAGCGAAGACTTGCTTTATGACAATGAAGGTCTTAAGGACGGCAAACTCTGGAAATACTCTCAGTGTGGAAAAATCTTTGGGAAAAAGTCTACTTTGAAAACACATATGAGGAGCCACACCGGGGAGAAACCCTTATGTACAATTTGTGGTAAAACATTTACACGCAAGGTAAAGTTAAATATTCATGCAAGAACACACACTGTTGAAAAACCATTTTCGTGTTCAGTTTGTGGTCAAAGATTTACAGAGAAGAGATACTTAATTAGTCATACAAGAACCCACACTGGTGAAAAACCATTTTCGTGTTCAGTTTGCGGTAAAGCCTTTTCTCAACAGCATAACTTAAAATCGCACACGAGAACACACACTGGTGAAAAACCATTTGCGTGTTCATTTTGTGGTCAAAGATTCACATGGAAGGGACACTTAAATCGTCATGCAAGAACACACACGGGTGAAAAAACATTTTCGTGTTCAGTTTGCGGTAAAAGATTTACAGAGAAAGAAAGCTTAAAAATCCACACAAGAACCCACACTGGTGAAAAACCATTTTCGTGTTCAGTTTGTGGTCAAAGATTTACACACAATCAAAACTTAAAAAGGCACACAAGAACCCACACTGGTGAAAAACCATTTTCGTGTTCACTTTGTGGTCAAACATTCACACGGAAGGATTACTTAATTAGTCATGCAAGAACACACACAGTTTAAAAGTCATTCTCGTGTGCAGTTTGCGGTAAAACATTTACAGATAAGGGAACGATAAAAACCCACATAAGAACCCACACTGGTGAAAAAACAATTTTCTGCTCAGTTTGTGGTCGAACATTTTCCCAAAGGAGAAGCTTAGAACACTTATTAACCCACACAGGAGAACAATGTTTTCCTGCTCAGTCTGTGGCCACAGATTCGCTACAACAGCCTAATTAAAAAGCTACACAATTCAAAAACCTTTTCCAGGTGCAGTTAATGTTCCAACATTTTGACAGAAGGGAACCTGAAAAGAAGACTTAACAACCCGCAGTGGCGAAAAGCCCTTTCTTTGCTCAATTTTTGGTTCAACACGTTGGTTAAAAATACTTAATAATACATAATACTAAGTTTGTTGCCAAGGATTTATTCATAAGACTTAAAAGACACAAATGTGTGTGTGTATGTTATCTATTAATTGGCGAAAATGATGAGAATCTCTCGTGTCATTTTTGAATCATGTTGATAAAATTAGTCTGCTGTGAATTTGTGTCTGTTTGAAAAAGAGAAAAACAAGTCAAATGTTGTTTTATTTCATTTAATCTTCAGAATTTTCTATTAGCTTTGTAAACTACATTCTTTTCCTTTTTTAACTATAAGAACTTACTTTGGGTTCATTTTGGAGTATTTTTCCATTTTATATTTATCCAAACGGATTTGATCTGTATGTAAATAGACCTGGCAGTTGGTATATGAAGTCAAATTTGAATTGTTTTTTATTTTATTTTAATGTTGAACAAATGGATAATACTCAATATTCTTATGTATAATCATTAGTATGAAAAAAATATTGATGGCTTGAAACTTATCGTTGTGATTGTACATTGCTTTCACCTGTGGTCGCCTCCCCTGTGTGTCACCCACCTGTTTTCCATGTCTCGTTAACCCATGGCTTACTGCTTCCTGTGGCTTTTTGTTCATTTTAATTTTTGGGGGGTGTAATTTTTGATTTTTGGCTCATGTTTTCAGTTTGCTCTTTGTGTTTTGAATTAATACTCTTTATGTATACCGTAATGATTGTATTGACTCACTACGAGTGATGGGTTTGTGAGCATCACTTGTCGTTTCCATATAGTGACCCACTGCTTCGCAGAATACTGACACAATATGTATATATATATATATGTATATATATATGTGTATATATATATATACGTACATACGTGCGTACGTGCGTGCGTGCGTGCGTACGTACGTACAGTTTTAGCACCTATCCCTAATTCCTTAACTCAGTCTGATCTCATCTAACAAATGTGCGCGTTCAGCATCGAAGGAAGAAACCAGGGTTTGCGAGTTACTCCACAGATGGTTTATTCCAGAAATTGATCCTTACAGAGCTCCGGGCCCCCTCCCAAATAATAGTAAACCAGCTGCGCGTCGTAATGCACAGTGGAGGATGAAAAGACAACGGTCCACACCCGCGTTTGCACAGTTATAGTTAAACAAAAATGAATATTCATTCGCTGATTCTAATGATATTCGGACTGTCCCACGACGATTCTGGAGGGGTGTCCTCCCCTGAGATCTGCTTGTCCACGAATCCACGTCTGGCTTGGTCGCTCCCTCCGCAGGAATTCCTTTGTTTCTGGTATCATCTGGACCATCGCCCTCTCCGCGGGGATCCCTTTGTCTCTGGTTTCATCTGGACCACTTATCACCGGGACCACTTGTCACCTGGACCACTTATCACCTGGACCACACCTTGAAGCAGAAACTCAGACAAAAGACCTTTTGTTCATTGTAAATGAGTTGAGAACAATAGTTTCAATCCTACTGTGGTACTATATCAAAAATGCAACAGCTACAATAAAATGAAGGAATAAAATATGTCATATTCTTCATTCCCTCTCTTGGTCTCCCAAAAGAGACCATACCGACAAACAACACACAAGTTAGTAAGAAAAAACTAAGAAGAGTGTTCATTTGACAAACTCAAATGGTGAAAGTGAAAAGTGGAGTCCGGCGCACTCACCAAAGTAGAAGATTTGCCCGTCATGCGGCTGAAAGAATTGGCCCGAAGCCTTAGCGTGGACGTCGGCTCCTTTGCTGAGCAGAAGCTTGACGTAGCTGAGGCTCCTTCGCTCTATGGCGATGTGCAGTGCCGTCTGCCCTGTTTACCGTCGGCGAAAAACATTTCTACAATGGATGCAAAATGAATGCTTGGCGGAGTATGCAAACTGACCTTTGTTATACATGTTGGTGTAAGCCGCGTTGACAAACGCTTCAATGTCACCCATCCTCTCTGAGACGTTGATGAGGGATTCGACGGTGGGATTTGTGCCACCTCGGAGGTTGAGCAGAGCCTTCATCAGAGCCGTTTCCCCGCACGTCTGGTCTGCGGGACAAACATTTTTTATGGGTCAAACTGGGAGGACAGGCTGTCTTGCATGGTCATTTTTTTGAACGAAAAAAAAGCCTTACGATACATGGTCTTTTTTTATAGGAAAATAGCGTTACTATAGTATATGGTCTTCAAGGAAAAAAGCCTAACTAAGCATGGACTTTTTTTTTAAATAGCCTATACATGGTCATTTTTTGAACGAAAAAAAAAGCCTTACCATACATGGTCTTTTTTTTTAAAGGAAAAAAGCCTTGCCGTCTTTTTTGGGGGGGAAATAGCGTTACTATATATAGTCTTTTTTTTAAAAAGCCTTACTATACATGGTCATTTTTTGAACGAAAAAAAAAGCCTTACCATACATGGTCTTTTTTTTAAAGGAAAAAAGCCTTGCCGTCTTTTTTGGGGGGGAAATAGCGTTACTATATATAGTCTTTTTTTTAAAAAAGCCTTACTATACATGGTCATTTTTTGAACGAAAAAAAAAGCCTTACCATACATGGTCTTTTTTTTAAAGGAAAAAAGCCTTGCCGTCTTTTTGGGGGGGGAAATAGCGTTACTATATATAGTCTTTTTTTTAAAAAGCCTTACTATACATGGTCATTTTTTGAACGAAAAAAAAAGCCTTACCATACATGGTCTTTTTTTTAAAGGAAAAAAGCCTTGCCGTCTTTTTTTGGGGGGAAATAGCGTTACTATATATAGTCTTTTTTTTAAAAAGCCTTACTATACATGGTCATTTTTTGAACAAAAAAAAAAGCCTTACTTTACATGGTCTTTTTTTAAAAGGAAAAAAGCCTTACTATACGTGATCAATTTTTTTAACAAATAAAAGCTTTTTTTTTTAAAGAAAACTAGCCTAACATTTCATTGATGTATTAACATGTATTAGTTAATGATATAGTTACATCTTTAAAACTACAATAATGGTTGATGATAAAAAACTGAATTGATTTCTTTCACCAGTATGTGGCTTTTGTCTTGTTGTTGGCAACGGCATTAATGTATCCCAAAAATAGATGGAAATAGAGAAGTGTTTGCGTTAACACTCACACTCAGAGTCGCTGAGTTTCTTCGTGTTTTGGTCCAAGTAGTCGTAAAGGCCTTCCAAGCTGAGGACGTCTCCTCCGGCCGCCGCTTTGAACAGGCTATTCAAGTCAAACGTCGGACTGTCCCGAAACACACAAAAATAAAAAAAATAAAAAATGACATTTCCCTCCTTTTTCCTGTAGAAAAAAAGTCACTTTCAAAGTACTCACGTGATCGCAGGTAGCCCTGGCCCAGGCAAATTGGGAGGATCGAGGTTAGAGGGACTTTCAGGTCTGAGCTCCACCATTTCCGTTTCCTCCTGGTTGTCGGTGTCGTTGGGCGCTCCGGGGTCCGGCTGGGCCGCGCTCAGAACCGAGCCCTGCATGTCTCCTGCAGGAAACGTCCTTTTTTTGTCTAACTTCAATTTCTTCATCTGCAGATAGAAAAGCTTTTATACTTACTTTGTATTCAAGTTTCGAGAGAGAAGAGTCATGTTTATTACACAACGAAAATAACTGATCATAACAAATAATCCCCATTGTGATTCTGGGTTAGTTCAAATAATAACAAATAACTTACCTTGAATGAATCAATAGTTTGGCTTTCTAGGAAGATTTTTGTTAAGAAAGATCAAACTCGCGGCCCTCGGGACGATAATTAGCAGGACCCGTTTTAATACGTCTTAATTATGAAAGATGAATGTTCGCGCGGCCCGCCCGCAACATTGATATTAATGACACTTGTTGTGTTCGGAGCTGAATGAACCAATCACGGTGAGGTATACGGCTCTGGAGGGCGGGACATCGGCCGGGCTGTCCAGTGCCTCGCTCACTCACTCATTCATTCCTCCAATCAGCTGAGCGGCGTCGTCGGGGAGGCGGGGGCCCGGTTCCTCCGGGCCAATTACAGCTGGGCGCCCCGCCGGGAGGAGTCGGGACAAAACCTGACCTGCAGGGCCAACTTGAGACTGCCGGGGCATTAAAATGGCTTTTATTAATGCCAATAACTCTAACATAAAAGCACAGCGTTCAACACACATATATATATATATATATATATATATATATATATGTATATATATATATATATATATATATATATATATATATATATATATATATATATATATATACATATATTGTTAGAATTATTATGGAATATTCTATATGTGTTGTAAGTGTGACATACTAGACTGTTTGATTTATTAACGATTGCATGTAAAGAAGGTATAACGAGTTTGGATTGAATGGGTGTATCGGTGGTCGATTGTTGATCCTTGGATCCACATGGCAAGTGTGGGGCATGTTAAAGAAGATCGGTATTCGATTATTGATGTCTTAACAAATAGCTTGAGGCACGGGAGATGTGTTGAATCATTACAGTAAAAGTTGGATTGAAGTAACAACAACATCTCACTGTTCTGATTATTTCCCCCTGTGTGTCAAGATCAAATGCAGGGTGTAACATTTTGGAGGCACCGCTGGGATTGCTGTTCAGATGTCCAGTGTCCAAGACCTGCTCACTGAATTCTGAGCCAGCTAAATCCCCCCAAACACTACAAACCAGGTAGATGGCAGTGAGAGGAGGTGTTGCTGTTTAAGAAGAACTGGAAGTTGGCGGTTGAGTACTTGTCATCTGAGGCCTACGAGATCATCAGAGGGACAGTAAAGACGTGCCAGTTCAGAGTTCACTCCTGTACAGTCAACAGAGCTCCTAGATCGTCAACAAAATGGAACAGTTACTCGAAGAGGTGGTAGGAACATTGAACAACCTGACGGAAAATAACCTACTGGAAATATGTGATTTTCTTAACATATTAAGAAGTGTTAAACGGAAATCGCGTCTATCATTAGTGGCTCACATTGTAAAGTACCTAGAAAGAGAAGAACTAGAGGAACTGCAGGATGAAGGCATGTCTGAATTGTTGAAACTGAAAGATAAAATATCAGATATGAAGCATGAAGTCAAAAGAGATGAAAACGAAAAGCAAGGATCAAGATTGGAAGAGACTCCAATAACTTTGCCCCAGCTACCAGATGCTGCGGACCCTCAAGGGGGTGTGTCTCCCCAGCCCCAGCCAAGCTCATACTGGCGCAAGGACTTCAAAATTGCCGGCCAAATAGGTGAACCAGGCCAGAGGGACAAGCTGACATTCTCCAGCCTTCTTCATCAAATTGAAAATGGACTGAATAGGGGTTACTTAGATGTGGAAATTATTGATGCAGTTATCAGAGCTATCTCCCCCAGTTTGCAGCTACGTAATTATTTGGAAGAGAAACCTAACCTCACTCTTCCCACACTCAAACGCATCCTACGCGCTCATTTTCAGGAAAGGAGTGCTACCGACCTCTATGTGCAGTTAGCTTCAGAAGTGCAGCATATCAAAGAGACTCCTCAAAGTTTCTTAATGCGAGTCTTAGTTCTTAGGCAGAAGGTACTGTTTGCATCTCGAGAATCAGAATCAGGAATCCAGTACAACCCAAGTTTAGTCCAGCGTATGTGCTTGCACACGATACTCACTGGTCTCCAGAGTGACAGTGTTAGAGTAGATATGCAGCCTCTCTTGCTGAACTGTAAGACTTCAGATGAGCTTTTGCTAGAGCGGTTAAATGTAGCCTGTGCTAATGAAACAGAAAGGAGAAATAAAAAGAAGTTTAGTACCCCACAGGCAGCGACACATATTAGCAAGGTGCACTTAGAAGAACTACGACCTACCAATTGCCCTGGAGAAGAAAAACCAAAAGTGTCCCGTGAGGTACGAGCGGAGTTGACTGAACTTAAGGCAAGTGTTGCTTCTCTTAAAGATCTCGGTGCAGAGATAGCTCAGATCAGAGAGACACTACAGCAGGCTATGTTTCAGCCTCAGTCCTACCTCCCACCTTCATTTAGAAGACCAGTTCGGAAGCCCCAGCCACCTTCTGCAAAACAAAATTACTACAGCAAGCCCCCAGCACCCCCCTGGAACACTCGCCGCCCTGCTTATGTCCCAAGAAGGTGTTTTGCTTGTCAGCAGGGAGGGCGAGATGTGAAGTGCACACATTGTTATCGGTGTGGGAGTGGAGAACATTTCCAAGCTGGATGTAAAATCCGAGGAGGCAGACCACTAAAAGAAGAGACTATAGCAGAGCTAACTCAGGGAAGGGAAGGTGTGGTTCGTGTGCTTTGTGGCACACCCAGTCCACTGGCCATCGTCAATCCTCCCAGCATGCAACAGCAGCAGGTGGGAACTCGGCAACACCTGATGGTGGAACCTGCCGATTCAAAGGCAAAGATCAGACGACTTAGACAAGAGCTAGAAGAGAGGAATGAACAACTGCTCGACAACAGACACCAGCAGGAAAACATGGAGGAAGAAATAAAGAGGCTCCAGCAGGGGAATTTGAAGCTGCTCGTAGACGCCCGTGCAGCCCGCGCCTATCGCGATGAACTGGATGCGCTGAGAGAACGCGCAATCAAAGCTGACAAGCTGGAGTTATACAAGGCCAAAGTGGAGAAAGGGAGACAAGGGATGGAGGAGGCGTACACCATTGCCACCGTGAGTGTACGAAAAGCTGCAGAACTAGGTAAAAAGCACTATGACACCAAAGTGAGGAGCTCCGTGCTACAACCAGGATAGCGCATTCTGAAAAAAAACCTGACACCAGAAGGAGGAAAAATTGACAAGAGTATGGAGAGAAATAAACAGCAGCCGGTATCTCATCTTCAAGAGACAGACCAAGACAGTGGTTATGAAGATGACTTTCACTACGAGCCGCTCCAGGTGCTAAATGAGAGAGATGCCCAAGGGATGGAGTCTAAGCACAGGCCACTGTCAGCGAATCAGAGACTCTGAGTGAAGGGCCCTGCTTCCGGACCAGTACAACGAGAAGATGACTATCAGCGGGAGGACCTGCCTGGTGAGGGAACAAATCTGGCTGTTGAAGATCCTCGTGATGATCATTTATCAGAGACCTCTCCGCCAACCGGTGTGAATGAACCTGAGGCGTTGACTTATGAACGGCCAAGAAGGGAGAGACATCCACCACGACGAACGACCTATGATCAGCTTGGTGTCCCCTCCTGTTATAGTACCCAGTCACCACATCAGCTGCTACCTGCTTACCCTGCACCAGGAGTGGTTCCTTGGTTAGTACACCTGCAGCCATATTACATTCAACCACCCTTTATGTATGGACTCCAACAGGCTTGAGCCTACAAGGGTGACATGTATTATGCGAACATGGACTGTTACCGACTGTGATTACAGTTTCCATCCAGTGAACGTGGACCGTACGAGTTGTGGATTATATTTGAACTGTGGCCCTTGCCGAATGGAGTTTTCATGAGTATCAGCTTACAGAAGAGGATGTGAAATGACAAGTTCGCTAGACTGTTCAGCATTACAACCAACAAGGGGAAGATATTTGGAATATACTGATGTCGGGACGACATTTGTTTTTGTGGGGGAGAGTGTGACATACTAGAGTGTTTGATCTATTAGTGTGACATACTAGTGTTTGATTTATTAATGATTGAATGTTGAGAATGCACAACGAGTTTGGATTGAATGTGTGTATCGGTGTTCGATTGTTGATCCTTGGATCCACATGGCAAGTGTGGGGCATGTTAAAGAAGATCGGTATTCGATTATTGATGTCTTAGCAAATAGCTTGAGGCACGGGAGGTGTGTTGAATCATTACAGTAAAAGTTGGATTGAAGTAACAAAAACATCTCACTGTTCTGATTATTTCCCCCTGTGTGTCAAGGTATGCTGTTTGTTGTAAAGGCTGTTTGAGTTTGGGGTTTGTAATATACACTGTTTAGCGTGTGAGAAAAGAGATAATGGTTATTAATGTTTATTTACTTTTGAATTACGGGCGTGAATGTGAGTCTCGGGTCACGCACATGGAATAGCATTTAGCACGCTACCTTCGGCCACCATTATCGTCTATAACGGTCATAGAAAGGATTTTATATTATTGATATTGCATTGTTTACCCTGTTGAATAATAGTAGGACTACTAGAAGTTGTAAAAGGAAAATATATAACAAGTTATGACCGTGTGTTGAACGAGTGTGTGTGTGCATTGTGTTTTGGGTTCTAAAGTGTTGCTAATATATATATTTATATATATATATATAGGTGTAATTGTACATTATGTTTTGGGTTCTAACGTGTTGATAATGTATATATATGGGTTTAATTGTATGTTATGGGTTTTTGTGTTAATTGATTACAGTAAAAGTTGGATTGAAGTAAACAACAACATCTCACTGTTCTGATTATTTCCCCCTGTGTGTCAAGATCGAATGCAGGGTGTAACATTAGTTTAGTGAACACATAGTTTCATTATACATTGTTATAAACATCTATTTAAAAAAATAAAAAGTCAGTGAGAGAGACGGGCTCGGGCTCACGATCACACCTCCATTTTGGATCATTTGGTTTAATTACTAATTTCATTGCACCATTAAGTCCAACCCATTTGCACCCAAAGGATGCACGTATGCCCTGGATCATATTATATCACAATGCTCTCCAATCCCCCGGCTGCCTCATACAGGTGCTGAAACGTGATTGGCTGCATAATACAGCTTCTGCAATGTGATTGGCTGCTCAATGGATTGGAACCACGCACTAGTTTTTAGTGCTTTAGCCTGTATTAAACTACTATTGCGGATATAGACGTAGTTCGTTCTGTCAATTCTTCATCAATACACTCTTGCTTCTCTTCAAATCGCACAAATCTTTCGCCTTTTACTAAAGATTTATGTGGAGAGGAACAATAAGATTTTCAATCAAATCTTTGATGCTCTGTGCTAGCAAAGCTTCCTGTTTCTGTCTCAACTAAATATGTAGTATTTAATATTAATCTGGGTTAAAGGTTTTTTCACACAATTTCACTGCTTGCATTTTTGCAGTGTTTACGTCCTCAAGCATCTGACTTTGTTCAATGAACGTAAAAGTAATATGTATGTTGATGTTAATTCCTGAGTGTTTTAATCTATATTATTCTGACGAGGCGGTTTTCAGGTGTCCGTTTACCTCTTGAACTTTGTATTTAAAAAAAATACCGTCTAGTATTTGGTTTTCAATTTTCGAAGCATAATTTTGTTAGACATTATAAAAATGTGATTTATAGAGAAGTGCTATTTTGTTCTAGTTGTATTTTGATTTGTGCCTTTGTTCAGACTTTTTTTGTTTAAAATCATTATCTCGACAAACTAAGAACAAAAAATTATCACACGAATTAAAATTATGACTAACCCCAATTAGCAGATTCATGCAATTTTTTAATGACTGCATTAATGTTCTGCACAACACTAGATGTTAGTAGCAAAGTGCATATCCGACCAAACAAAACAACAGGAACTGTGTGGGGGATGGGCTCCATCGTCAAGTAGGATACTCCAAACGAGCATAATTTGTTCCGGGACTGAGCTCGCATGTCGATATTCTCGTAACTCGAACGAACGTTTCCCATTGAAATGAACTAAAAACAAATTAATTTATTCCAAGCCTCTAAAAAAAACACCAAAAACAGGATATTGGATTGGAGAAACATTTTTATTTGTTCTAATTCACCATCTATTAACAAAGTAACAAATAACTAGTGGTTTAATAGTACTAAAATGTGTTTAATAGTAGTAAAATTAGACAGAGATACTTTTTGCACGGCAACACGCTCGTAACATAACAAACTAATTTAAATAAACTTGGATTACGATGCAGACACACTCAAAAATAAGTTTAATCGAACCTAACACTAAACTTAATTCTATTTTTTTTTTGACATTTGATACCTTTCTTCTCCCGTGTTGGCTCTATTTGCCAGTCAATATTGACAGTTGTTTGATTTTGTCTTCCCTTCAAAATATTCCCAAAATGATGCACACAAATGTCCTCACAATAGGATAACACAGGACCATTTGCCAACGAGAAGTACTATACTCCTCTCGTATTATCGAACAAGCTCCTCCGCCATTCGCATTGGCTAACGGAAAAAAAACACTGAAAAAATGCAACGCTCCACCCAGTGCTCGTAGAAACATTACACGAGGGACTTGCGACGGGAAAGACAGTACGCATGAAGTTCTTATGAGCAGCCTCTCGGGTCCGCTGTATGCTCGTATATCAACATTTGTCTCATATCTCAAGATATATATTTGCTCAAAATTTTACTCGCATCTCAAATTGCTCGTATGTCGGGGCACTCGTATGTCGAGGTATTACTGTACTGTAATAAATAGCTAGACTGGTTTCCTACATATACAAACTTTACTTACTTCTCAGAAGTGAACATAAGGTCGACTTGATTCCAAAACAATAGAAAGACCGTGTAACCTAAAAAAAAAGGAAAAATACAAATGGAAAACCAAGCTGGATTCTTCACAGGAGTTAAAAAAAACACCTCTCCGGCCTGGCACACAAAAAGGGCTCTCGTTGCCTGCAATAGTTACATTCACATTCAGAAACAAATAAATAAATGTATATTTTTAAATAGAATTGAACCACCATCTTCCCCTGTTGGCAAGGATTAATATAATAAGCCTGTACCCTTTACAGCAATTAAGCCACATAAAATGCATGCTGATCAAGAACTCCAAATTCATTCAATAATGTAAATAATACCCCAATCTAGTAGTTTTTTGCAAACATTTAACATTACATTCCCTTTGTAGTTTGTCTATCATCTCCTATAAAACTTTCTCACTCAATGTTTTTCCAATAGTTACACATAAAATAAAAATCTACCAATAATCCCCTTCAACATCAAAAAGATAAAAACAATTTATCGTTAATTTCAGACATGAAGTTACCGTATTTGCACACCTGTAGAAAGAAAACAATCTCTTATAAAATAATTTGTCAAATTGTTCAAATTAATGTATTCATTAAATCTGAGCAAATACCGCTTCACTTTTTTGTTACCTTTGAATTTGGAAGGCTGATTTTGTCAACAAAAAGACCCAAAAAGTATTTTTCACCAAAAAGAGATCTTTATTGAAACTACCAAAAAGATGACACGTTAAATTACAGATTAAAAAGTGTAAACAAGATTTTCAGAACGCAAAATACAATTACACTTCGATTACAATGATCTTTCATACAGAATTTGAAAAAGCAAGCAAAGCCGTGATTGGCCACTGCTTATTACAACACATTTGCGTCTTTTAAGTCTATCCTGACGACAAAATCTCTGGCAAGAGCAGGAAAAAGGTTTCTGACGTGTGGGTAATTGTGTTTTTAAGATATTCCTGCCACAAATCGACCAAAAAAAGGGCTTTTCTCCTCTGCGGGTTGTTAAGTCTTCTTGTTCAGGTTTTTCCATTGGGTAGCTTTTAATTGGGCTGTTGTAGCGAATTTGTGGCCACAGACTGAGCAGGAAAACATTGTTCCCCAGTGTGGGTTATTAAGTGTTCTTTTAAGCTTCTCTTATGGGAAAATGTTCGACCACAAACTAAGCAGGAAAATGGTTTTTCGCCAGTGTGGGTTCTTGTGTGTTTTTTTAAATTACTCTTCTCTGTAAATGTTTTACCACAAACTGAACATGAAAATGGTTTTTCACCAGTGTGGGTTCTTATGTGGATTTTTAAGGATTCATTGTGAGAAAAGGCTTTACCGCAAACTGAACACGAAAATGGTTTCTCACCAGTGTGGGTTCTTGTGTGTTTTTTTAAATTTCGCTTCTCTGTAAATGTTTTACCACAAACTGAACATGAAAATGGTTTTTCACCAGTGTGGGTTCTTGCATGACTAATTAAGCTTCCCTTCCGTGTGAATCTTTGACAACAAACTGAACACGAAAATGTTTTTTCACCTGTGTGTGTTCTTGCATGACTAATTAAGTCTGCCTTCCGTGTGAATCTTTGACCACAAAATGAACACGAAAATGGTTTTTCACCAGTGTGGGTTCTTGTGTGGTCTTCTAAGTGGTGCTTTTGAGAAAAGGCTTTACCGCAAACTGAACACCAAAATGGTTTTTCACCAGTGTGGGTTCTTATGTGGATTTTTAAGTCTCCCTTCCGTGTGAATCTTTGACCACAAACTGAACACGAAAATGGTTTTTCACCAGTGTGGGTTCTTATGTGGATTTTTAAGGATTGATTGTGAGAAAAGGCTTTACCGCAAACTGAACACGAAAATGGTTTTTCACCAGTGTGGGTTCTTGCATGACTAATTAAGATTCTCTTCCGTGTGAATCTTTGACCACAAACTGAACACGAAAATGGCTTTTCACCCGTGTGGGTTCTTGTGTGTATTTTTACACTTCCCTTCCGTTTAAATGTTTTACCACAAACTGAACACGAAAATGGTTTTTCGCCTGTGTGTGTTCTTGCATGACTAATTAAGTGTCCCTTCCGTGTGAATGTTTGACCACAAACTGAACACGAAAATGGTTTTTCACCAGTGTGGGTTCTTATGTGGATTTTTAAGGATTCATTTTTAGAAAAGGCTTTACCGCAAACCAAACACGTAAATGGTTTTTCACCAGTGTGGGTTCTTGTGTGTATTTTTACATTTCCCTTGTGTGTAAATGTTTTACCACAAACTGAACACGAAAATGGTTTTTCGCCTGTGTGTGTTCTTGCATGACTAATTAAGTGTCCCTTCTGTGTAAATGTTTTACCACAAACTGTACATGATAAGGGTTTCTCCCCAGTGTGGCTCCTCATATGTGTTTTCAAAGAAGACTTTTTCCCAAAAGTTTTCCCACACTGAAAGCATTTGCAAAGTTTGTCACCACTGGGATTTTTCTGAACATCTTCAACATCATCATCGTCAAAAAGCAAGTCGTTGCCATCTGATAAAGGAGCAATTAAATTTTCTGCTCGCCATCCTTCTGTTGAGCTTCCGCTCAGAAGCTCCGCCCCTATGTTGGCCGTGTCCAGATCATCTTCACTCTTGAAAGGCTCACCAGTTGACCATTTGACACATTCCTCGTTTTTGATTGGAGGTTGCTCTTCTCTTTTGCACTGTTGAGGGAACTCTGGCTCCTCCTCTTTAATTAGGGGCCATGTTCCTGTGTTTGCAGGTTCCGCCCCACCACTGGCCACGCCCAGAACATCTTCCCTCTTCACGAACTCACCAAGTGACCAGGAGAAATGATCTTCCTCCCTTTTGATTGGACGTTGCTCGTCTCCCATTTGTTGTTGAGGGAACTCTGGCTCCTCCTCTTTGATTTGGGGGAGCTCAACTTCCCCTTCAAGGTCAACACACTCATGCCCATCAGCACCAAGATCATTTCTGAAACCTGCAAAGACACAAAGATAAATGATTAACCATTTTCCAAATATAAATGACTGAATTTCTTGTTCACAGAAATGAAACCAAACGGAAAAGGGCGCCATACATTCATTTCGTCACAATGCAGTACTTACTACTGTAGTTTTCTAGTCAACAGCAACATGAGTTGAAAACTGTTTATAGGTGCATTTTTCAAAGTATGGCACTATTGGTCAGAAAAGTTTCTTCACTTAAAATTAGTCAAATCTTTTTTGGAGCCTTTTCATTGTAAACATTCTCTTTTATGTTTTAGATTTTAATTTAGTTAAAATGCTTTCGCCAAAGGGGAGGCATTAAAAAACATTATCTTTTATTCAGTAGCAGGTCTATTATTATTTGGGGGATTAATGAGATGCCGGATTCCGGCTAATGCCGGAGCGATCGCTAATACGAGCAGTATAGTATATTACTTCTCGTTGGCTGCTCATAAGAACATCAGGGGCACTGGCTCTCTCCCTCGCAACTCCTCGTGTAATATCTCTGGTCGCAACTATACCTCTTTGTGACGTGTCCGCGAGCACTGAGCGGAGCGTTGCATTTTTTCAGTGTCCCCCCCCCTTAGCCTGTTAGCTCCCGTTAACGGAGCAATCGCTAATTCAAGACTACTTCTCATTGGCAAGTGGTCGTGCGTTATCCTATTGTTAGGACATTTGTGTGCATTATTTTCGGAATATTTTGAAGGGAATACTACAGCAAACAGCCCTACGATAGCGAACGTGAGGGTGGAGGCGTGGCAAACAGCTAACCCAGCCAGAAGTTATAAAAATGTAAAACCAAATTAGAATTCAGTTTTGTGTGAAGTTACATTAAACGTATGTTTGAGTGTGACTGTATATATTAATCCGAGTTAATTTAAATTTGTTAGTTCGGTTACGAGTGCGTTGCCGTGGAAAGAACCCCCCAACCCTCTATGTCCCTCTCTGTACCCGCCGCAAAATCCATCTAATTTTAGTTCTATTAAACACATTTTATTACTATTAAACCACTAGTTATGTGTTACTTTGTTAATAGATGGCGAATTTGAAGAAATAAAAAAAAAATTCCAATCAATATCCTGTTTTTGATGTTTTTTCAGAGGGCTGGAACGAATTCATTTGCTTTTAGTTCATTTCAACGGGAAACGTTCGCTCGAGTTACGATAAGATAGACACACGAGCTCAGTCCCGGAACGAATTAAGCTCATATGTAGAGGTACCACTGTATCGTCTGATTGGACACTCTGAATTGTCCCTAGGTATAAGTGTGAGAGTGAATGGGTTTTTCTCTCCTCGTGCTCTGCGATTGGCTGGCCACCGATTCAGGCTGTTCCTCTCCTCTGGCCCAAAGGCAGCTGGGATAGGCTCCAGCACCCCCTATACACGATGTAGCATATCAGAAAATGAATCAATGAATGTTGGAATTAAAAACAGTGGGAGAAGCCCAATGTAGCCTCGGCAGCAAACCTCGACTGGGTAGATGGTGCATTTCCAGACAAATTTCTGGCACACAGATTCAAGTATTCGGCCTTCTTGCGCTCGAAGGTGGCCTCTGTTGGTACTGGTAGTTCTATGAGGTGAAGCGCTCTTGCCTCTGAGGACCCTACGTCAATGTCTGTGCGGAGTGATGTAGTGATGATCTCTGATGATAGTTCATATTCTATTTATTTATAAGCTGCATTTGAATTTTAGCATTAAATATGAAGTACTTCCGCAGACCGCACCACAGACCGGCAGTGGGCCAGATTTGGCCATCGGGCCGCAACTTTGACACCATTGTTTGAACGCTGCTCTCGTTGTTGTTTAGTGCATCTACATCTCCATTTTTAAAATTTTCAATTTAGAGCAAGCAAATGAGTGTTATGTCACTCAAAAATGGAGGGCGAGTAGCAGGAATGACTCTGGGGGCGCTCGCACGTTGCGTAATTTGAAAAATACATTGTTTGTGATAAGGATACAATAAAAGGAAAGCTACTGTTTAATGCCGTTGTTAAGTATTAACGCGTTGAGACTCATTCTTCCCTCCTAGAGTGGTTACATTAAATCGAATTTATTACATCTTTCTTCGAATGGTGCTAGTGCAAATTCATGAAAATGTACGTACGCTACTATAGTGTCATGTCAATAGAATACCTTTAAGGGAATGCATGGAAATAAAAAGTGAACCCACTTTCTAGTCTATGAAGAACAACTTTCTCGTGCGTTATGTTGCAAACTGTCGATTGCTCCCGAGTTGAATGCTCCTGTTTGACCTCAAAAAGTTCCTCCTGGGGCTTTGGCCGTTGTGTTCTTGCCGACATTTCCACACGTGAATTCTGATGATGGCGGCGGCTTTGATAGCAGCTAGCTAGGCTAAGCTAAATTAGCCCGGAAACCCCCAACGAGTTCAACGTGTTTCTTAGATAGCTGCTACTATGCTAAAGCATAAACAAGCACTTCGACGACTTGTTTATTTGATAGCTGCTAGCTATGCCGAGCTAATATAGCCAGGAAACCTACAACAAGTTCTTCGTCGACTTGTTCCTTTGATAGCTGCTAGCTAAGCTAAAGCATAAACAAGCTATTTGACGACTTGTTCCTTTGATAGCTGCTAGCTAAATTAAGCTAAAGTATAAACAAGCTTTTTGACGACTTGTTTCTTTGATAGCTGCTAGCTGGGCTAAGCTAAAGCAGGTTTTGCTGATAAATAGTGATGGAACGAGCGACGCTGGTGCGTCAGCACTGTGCTGATAACTCAAGAGAGAAATCCCGTATTGTTGTGTGTATTGCTTTAAGAAAGAACCACGTGACTGATACAGAAAATGTATCGTTTGGCCAAAGTGTTTAGTATAAGGAAATAAACTTTATCTAAGTGTCGTGGGTCTGTTGGATGGACTTTTACGTAATTATTGATAATTCTAAAGAGTTTCCCTCAGTGTGGAATTATTTTGATCGTATCATGAACGATTTGTTCTGCGCATGCGCTTTAAGCGTCGCCTCCTTTTTTAGCCGCAAGTGATTTATGCTCAATTTACTTTACAATTTAATTCGAACCTGCGCAATAATTTTTGCTAAAATCATATGTCAGACCATTTGATGAATATTTATTTCCTATGTCCCACTCTCTTGCATTTATAAAGCGAATGCCATCGAAAGAAGTGATGCTTGATTCGCGCATGCGCAAAATTCGTCACTTAACTCTAAAACAATGTTTATTTTTTTTCTTAGTAAGGGAAATGTCTTTTAATCATGTCATTTCAAAAGGAAACAAAATATGTTTTTATGTTCAAAGTTAAAGTGGAAAACGCCAAATATTTTTACAGTTATTTTTACATTTTACAAAATACTTATTGAACTAAAACACAAAAAGAAAAAAATGGATGTAAAAACGCCAAATATTCGTTAAAAATGGGAAAATCAAGAAATATCATTTAGGTTGGTCCGGATTAAGGGACTAATGTAAATAAAAGAAAAAACAAACTTTTCCTTTTGGGTTTAAGACACCTTTGAGAAATTGGAAACGGACAACAAACCGCTGATCACCATATTCAAGAAGCCCCTCCTGAGTGCGCCAAAACGTCTTCAAGGAATGTTAATGCAACTGCAGTGCTACAACTTGGATGTGGTGTAGAAGCCTCGGCCTGAAATGTATGTTAGTGACACGCTGAGCCGCGCTGCGCTGCCACGCATAACAACAGACAGTCCACTTGTGCACCACACCGTGTTTTTCCAGCCCAGGCAGAGTATGCGCAGCTGGACCAAGCCCAGCACCTGAATGTCACTACCTTCCGATTCCAGCGAAATTGACCAGCTGCCTGACCTATCCGCCAACACGCTGATCACTCGCGGCAGAGCCCAATTTGCGCGTCAGGGGCAACCGGACAAGGTAATTACTGACAATGACCCCCACGTCGCCTGTGAACAATTCAGAAAGTTTGCTTCAAGCTGGGGTTTTACCCATGTCAGGTCGTCGCCCCGCCATCCGAAGTCAAACGGCAAAGCCAAGGCGGCTGTAAAGATAGTCAAATCGCTCTGTATGCGGGCCAAAGCAGACGCATGGATGGCCATCCTCCACTGGCGCAACACGCCCACCCTAGGGGTTAGGCAGTAGCCCCGCCCAGCGCTTAATGTCAAGGAGGCTCAAATCCTCCCTACCAGTTGCAGACAGCCTACTGCAACCACATGTGGTGGTCGGGGTGACTGACAAGTTGGTGTGGAAACGGCGGACAGGGAAATCGACTTACGACAGATCCGCCAAAGACCTCCCAAAGCCAAATGTGGGAGATCAGATCAGAATGAAGCCGCTTCCGGGTGACCGTACGGGGAGATGGCCATTGGGCCAATGCATTCAGAAGGTTGCTCCTCGCTCATTCGTGGTGGATGTTCACGGCACTCTCTACAGGCGCAACCGCGTGGATCTACGAGTGGCAGAGCGCTCAGCGGAAATAAAGGGTCTGAAACAGCGAAGTCTGGAATGTGACTGGGACATCAACCCGGGCAGAGACTGCCCATGGGTCAGGCCATGGGGAAAATTGCACAGTGCAGAAAGCCCAAGCGCCCCAAGCAGTCTGGGTCCTCGCAGCGCGTCTACACCGGCACCAGAGGACAATGCCAGACACCGGAGAGACGCAGCAACTCACCAGGCCAGGCAGTCTACACACGTTGTGGCCGCCTCTCACGGCCACCGCCTAAACTGAATTGGTGATCGTAGAAGAGCATACATGAAAACAAGGGTTCGACTAGGGTGTAGGCTGCACGCTGCCCTTACTAAGCCCAGACCCACGCATACATAGACAATGACAGCACACACACACGAAGAAGTTGCACAAGAGACTTTTGGTTTGTTGTCAGATTGTTGAAGAAAAAAAAAAGAGGAAAAAATGTGTCATTTTGTTAGTACAAGGGTTAATGTCAGGAATAAGCATAATACAAGAATAGTTTATGTTCAGAACAATATGTCATGGTGGGCAGCAATGTTTAATGTGAATAAAAGGTTACTATAAAGTTACAGAACAGTAATCTAAAGGAAGGAAGATGTTACAGATTATAGTAATGAATATTGAGCAGTTAGCGACATCTGGTGGTTCATCATTGTAGCAGGTTCTCAGTTCTACCCATAATGCTATGCGCTGTCCTGCTTCGATTCATTCAATAAAGTCACGATCAGAAACAACAATGCCACCCCGTTAAATATTTCATTATGAAATATTAATTGTGTAACGTAAAGTATATATCGGTCTATTGAACTAATGATCGTCAAAAGTGAACATACCTTCGAGTTTATGAAGAACAACTTTAGCTTGCATCATTTTAAAAACAATAGAATGTTGATGACATGTGAGATCCTCTTTCACGCCATAAAGTTCCTTCTGAAACTTTGCCGCAAACGGCGTCGTTCTCCCAGACATTTTTCACACTTTTTTGTGTTCGCTTGACGACGTACTGATGCAGACGACGTGTTCCTATGTTAGCTGCCAGCTAGGCTAGGCTAAAGTACGACTCCCAAAACGAATTGAAGATAAACGGACTGACGTTCGAGTCCACAAACTATTTAATGTTGAGCATGTTGTCGAGGTTTCGTTTCATTTAAGTTAAATTAAATTGAGGAGAAACAAGAGGCGCACAAACAAAAAGTTAAAACCCTAGCCATGCAGAAATGAACGCCCGGACACAGAAAATGAGGACTTTCAGGGATTTGTGGGTGATGATGACGTGAGTGAGTTGTAAAATGTCTAAATAAAGTACAACCGAACTCAGTTTTGCTTCCGTTGCCTTTTTAAAACATGTTTTTAGCGTGTGGGTGTAGCGTGCAAGAACTATATTTCCCAGCAGTCACTGCGCACCGGAACCCGGAAATCGGCTGCTTCCGGTAGCCAGCGCTATTGCGTTTTGATGTTCATCCATATATAATATATATGCGTGTAATGAAACGGTGCGTGCTTTGTGTGTCTAAAACACAGAAATAGCACTCGTTACTGACACTGCGGCTTAAAATACAATGCGCCGAATAGTCGTGAAAATACGGTAATTCAGTGAGGGCAGCGAGCAGCCCATGATCTTCTGGGTGGTATTGATCACTCTCTGCATGGCTTTTCTGTCTGCTGCCGTGCTTCCAGCGTACCACACTGTAATGCAGTATACCAGAATGCTCTCCACAGTGGCTCTATAGAAGGTTACCAGAAGCTTAGGGTCCAAGTTGTTCCTCCTGAGTATCCTCAGGCTTCAAACCCTAATTGGCTACAAACATAGTAACATCCATAAGATGACAGTCTAACTGAAAGACAACAAAAACAACATTGGCTTTTTCCACCTATCTCACATTTAACACTCATCCATCTTTCAAATGACATGTTATGCATTGATTAAATAAGTGTTTATTATCATTTCCAAAGGGTTTTGAAATTAGTGTGGGTGGCTTGGCGTGTTCATCTTCCCAATTTGCGCCAATATTCCACAAAGTGGGCGAATCCCACAGCCTTGTTGCAAAGCTGCACTGGAACGGATGTGTAGCGGCGATGAAGCAAATTTACTTCATTTCCCATTATTTAGTAGGGTTACGGAATTCCTATTTCCATACAGAGTGCTGAGGAATAGTGTGCCGAACTCTTTCAAGCATTTTCAAGGACTGTATGCAAAATTCTAACATTTTTAAACCTTGAAAACATTACAGGTAAAATTCAACGATTTCAAAGACTTTTACAAATCCCGATTATTAAATGAATGCCCATATAAGCTGCAAACGTGAAATATAGATTGGAGTCACATACAGTATGATTGGAGTATGATACTAAATAAGTATGATACTTATTTAGTCTCCCGATTTCCCAGTATAGATCCAGTATCCCGCCACCAGATTCCTTTTTCTCTCACCCCAAGTCTTTGGAAAAAAAGGCGGGAGCGCGCCCAATCTGGCAACGCTCGCTGCGCTGGGGGAAACCCCGTGCATCAAGTGAACGCACCCAGTATACACGTGAAAAACATGTCCAAAGCAGTACTATACAGAAATAAATCCGGACGCAGTGCATGCATGATGTCACGCACAGTATATGTTATACAAATAAATAATCACCAAAGGTAAACTAACCTTCTAGTCTGTGAAGAACAACTCTGGCATGCATGATTTTCCCAAGAGTCGAGTGATACGAAGGCTCCAATGTGACGCCACAAACTCCCCCCTGGAAGTTTTCCGCAGTCTGTGTTGTTCTCGCCATTTCCTTTGTTAGCCACCCACGAGGCTAGGTCTTCAAACTTCAACGAGTTCCGAGAATACTCGAAAATGGACGTACTGATGTCCGAGTAAGTCACGCTGGAAACGTCGCCGAGATTTCGTCGTAACTAAGTGAATGGATAAAGAACGAAAAACCGTTCCACGTTGGCCAGTCTTTCTTATACATGCATTGCATGATGGGTAAGGCAACGCCGAGCCCCTTCGCGTCTTAGATCCCGCCCCAATTTTAACCCCGTGTCCGCCTAATCAACTTTATTTCGCTGGAGGGGGTCTACAGTGAGACGTTTTTGTCATGGAATCGGGGGACGAATGATCTTAAGAGACATGTACTGCCTTTCTTAGCACTAGTTCTTATTAAAAAGCATAATTAAAAAATCGTACAGTCATGCTGGGCCAATGAATATGCTGATTTTGTTTCACATAAGCATCTTGACCATTAAAACGAAATCAGGATGAAATGCGATGAAATATTTTGGTTTTGCCTTTGTTTAAAATGTTAAGTTTAAAATAGTGGGAGTAATACTACAAGAATGGGAATCCCGTGCCGATTCATGCTTTTGTCCACATTCTCTTGATGGACACTCGTTAAATTGTGTCTGCCATTTTGGTGACTAGTGTATCTGTGTTTTTTTTTTAATCAGGCTTTTTGTTTCCTTTTTCAAATGACTTTTTCACCTATTTTATCGGACGCTTTTCAATTGCATTTACCTGCAGCTCCGACGTAGCCTCCGGAGCACGGTGAGTTTGATACGACGAAGTTGCTGAATCTCTGGGATTTAACCATATTGAATTATTTAAAAGTTTGGTCAGTTGCTTGAATGTTGTTTTTTGACATCAAATCAGGGCAGAGCGCAAATGCAGTCCCCCACTATCAGAAATTATCCAGTCGAGATTCCCATATTTGGGGAATTCACAGAGGTCACCACAACCAAGACTGCAATGGCTGGGCCTCACCCTGGGTTAACCACCTTCTTGATCATGGTATCTCCCCGGCCAGGTAAGTATGAGTTGTCCCCGGTTGCAGCACCCTCTTCTTTCACGTGCTCGCCATCTTCAGTCACGTGCCCGTTTACTACACCGTAATAAAACACACCCGCGCATGCACGCGCACAAAAAAAGTGAACAAAGGCACAAATTAAAATACAAATAGAACAAAATAGCACTTCTCTACAAATAACATTTTTATAATCTCTAACAAAATGATGCTTCGAAGAATTAAAAACCAAATAGTAAGTTTTTTTAAATCCAGAGTTAAAAAAGGGAAACGAACATCTGAAGCTTTCTACATAAAAACCGCCTCTTCACAGTAATATAAGTTAAAACATTCATGAATTAAGCAGTGGGTTTGTCAGCAATGAGTGTTAGTTGATTAATCAATTGACATAATACATTTACACTTTATCACTACTTCAATTAACAAAGTCAAATGTTTGAGGATGTAAACAGTATGTATAAATCCAAGCATTGAAATTGTGAAATACCATTGCGCCATATCAATAGCAATTCCATATTTCATTTTGACAGAGAGGGACAGCTCTGGTAGCACAGAACATCAAATATTTGATTGAACAAGGTGAGATGCTTGAGGACATAAATAGTCTATAAAAATTCAAGGGGGAATATTGCCTGAATTAACTTTAAGTTTCAGATAAGTAGAAAGTTCATATTTACCATCGACAGAGAGGGGAAGCTCTGTTAGTGCAGAGCATCCAAAATTTGATTAAAACTCTTATTGTTCCTCTCCACGAAAGTCTTTAGTGAAAGGCAAAAGATTAATGAGATTAGAAGAGAAACAGTATGTGGAAAAGCTTCAAATTGATTGTTGAATATGCTACAGAAAATTGCGTTGGTTTCGCTGAATGTAGTCAATGTGGCCCTTTGCTTTCATATTACACCAAAAAGAGTAGCACCTCGATGCTGAGCAGGCATTTAAACTAGCTGTACTGACAAAAATGATAATCGTCAAACCTATATATTATTATATAAGATGTGAATGTTTATACAGTCATGTTTTACTTGGATATTGTTACAAAAGAAAGGCTTTAATTTGTTAATTTAAATCTCCCCTCATCCGCATGATTAATCTATTAAATTTCAGGTTTGCTTCTGTCATTTCAATCATTAAGTTAGGAATTCCAAGAGTAAGTAGTAAATGTATTTTGATAAAGAGCGAGTGGTGCACCTTTCTTGGAGATACTGCAATAACAGATTGATGCATAGAGTGGAAGGAGCAAGGTCCTATTCCATCCCCTAATTCTAAAATACAATTTAGTATATGGTCAATACGTAGTAACATACATTTACGTATACATCAAACTACAACGATACCATACCTGTCAACCTGGGCCAATTCCTCCCCGTATTAATGATTGGAATTCCCCGTATTAAGCAATAGAAAACCGTACAAATGCAACGCGCCACATATTTACTCACATAGGGTGCACGTAAAAGTGTTATGGTCGCGCCGCGTTGTCGTGACGCGACCGTGAATGTATTCGGACCCAGGCGCTATGACTCATAGCTGCTTAAATAACGAAACAGGAAATGATTTAATCATTTCCTGTTTCGTGTGAAAGGGGAATGCGTGTGCGCATATCATGCTTAAAGCATGACAATATTAGCAGTTGACGATGACGTTTTCGTCTGCTACCAGTGACCGAAACGATCCGGATTAGAGCCGAAATGCGTAAAACGACATCCGTTTTACAAAAAACGTACTTAAAAAAAATCCCGTACAAAAGTTGTTATACGGCGTACACAATTTGAAATGATCAAAAAACCGTATAAAATACGGGAAAAACGTATAAGTTGACAGGTATGCGATACACGTTTAGTGTGATAAGAGGGAAACTCATCTCATCTCATTTTCTGAACCGCTTTAGTCTCATTAGGGTTGCGGGGGGTGCTGGAGCCAATCCCAGCTGTCTTCGGGCCAGAGGCGGGGGACACCCTGAATCGGGGGCCAGAGGCGGGGGACACCCTGAATCGGGGGCCAGCCAATCGCAGGGCACAAGGAGACAGACAACCATGCACACTCAAACCCACGCTGGATTTTAAGTTAAAAAATTTAACCCACGACCCCAGAGCTTTGAGGCCGCGACGCTAATCACTCGCCCCACTGGGCCGCATACCTGAAAATGTCTGCATTTACTTTAACATTCCTACACTTTTAAAATACAAAAATTCTCTGTTCTTTAATAACATTGTTACGCCGTTGATATGCAAAAATGAGTCTCGTAAAAAAATCATTATGATTAAAGCGAAGCTAGAGGTAGCGTCAGTGACACAGTGGTGTGCAAACGTGACACTCCTATTAGTGTGTTCGGGACTCAGCTCTCTCACCAGTGGTTTCACATTTTATCTTACAGGTTAGTGAAGAGCCATAAGCACTCCAACAAAAGAACCATAAATAGCCCATGTATTATTGGCAGTGGTGGGTTTTGAACCCATGCCTCCTGAGAGACTGAAACTTATATCCAGCGGCGTGGACCGCGTGTCCACACTACCTTGAATGAGGCTGTATGTATATTTTCAAATATAGATTGAATAATATACATACATGAAACATCTTATTTTGAACGGAAGGTTGGCATTACGGGAAACTGTCTTTCCCATCATGCACCCCTGACCGGAAATGCAAGAGCAAAAAAAAAGATGGCCGGGAGAGCTTAGTCTGCAAATATTTGTTTTTTTGCCCGTCTAATTTGTCTTTTAATTTCAGTCACTTAACTATACTGACGTATTGAAGACGTTTCTAGCATTATTCACTTTACGGATTCAACATCATTCATCCATCTTAAAACTGTGCGACTTTATTTAGCTTACCTTACCTTCGCTAGCTAGCTGCTATCAAGAAACCAAGTGTCTCCATCAACACGCCGTCAAAAAAAGCCGAATTCAAGTGTGCGAAATGGCCGCCATAAAAACAACAACAACAACAAAGTTCCAGGAGGAACTTTTTGACGTAAAAGAGGACATTAAACGTCACCACAACCCCGTTGAATGCAAATTAATGCAAGCAAAAGTCATTCTTCACAGACTAGAAGGTGGGTTCACTTTTGATGAGCATTTGTTTACAGTACACGGCGTGATTTAGATTTTCCGTGTCCAAATGTTATTCTATTGATGTTGCAATGTATGCGTGACTATTTAGGTATGTGTACATTTTATTATCTCCCAATTCCATTTTTAAAAGGCTGCCCGTGGATTACAATATTTTGCATGTGTGAAGACGTTGACTGCGTCTATTGGTCCAAAAATTCATGAAACAAAATAAACCCCCACCCACCCAGCCGAACCCCAATTTAATAATTTCTCAAATACACACTTCAATTAAAAAAAAAGAAACTTATGTCTTCTTTGATATTGTATCATAATACTAATAATAATCGGACATTGGCTTTGTCATCATCATTGACTCGACAAACGCCTAATTGTCATCATACCCAGCTGCGTATGACGAAATTGGTAGTGCTTCTCCACAAGGTGCGCTTTCCCGACAAAAGGCCCAAATAAGTGATAATTTCAGACTCGTTGGCATTCTGCCGTGATGGATACATCGCATCATCCCTCGAGCGCAACCAAATCCCGCCGACTGCAGAAAAAGTTTGCCTCGCAGATGCCAACAAAGAAAAAAAACGGATCACTTACCTCCCACTGTCTCCTCACTTACCTTCAGTCAGTCAGTAGGAGGCAGATCACCGCCCAACGTCCTTCATGTTACCTCACCCCGAAGTTATTACACAGAAGGGATTGTGTGTTGTGCTACTGTAAGTTCAGAGTCCTGATGGCTGTTGGAAAAAAAATGTCCTTAAGCCTATTTGTCCGTACTTTGTGAGACCTGTAGCGTCTGCCAGAGGTCAGCAGCTGGAACATGTTGTGACCAGGATGGTATGGGTTCCCGGCTCAGCTGAGGTAACGAGGGCTGGCAATGTCTTCCAGTGAGGGCAGAGAGCAGCCGACGATCCTCTGGGGAGTGTTAATCACTCTCTGCATGGCCTTTTTGTCTGTTGCCGTGCTTCCAGCGTACTACACTGTAATGCAGTATGCCAGGATGCTCTACACAGTGGCTCTATAGAAGATCACCAGAAGCTTAGTTTCCAAGTTGTTCATCCTGAGTACCCTGAGGAAATGGAGTCGTTTCTGGGCCTGCTTCACTACTGCCGTGGTGTATGTAGACCAGGAGAGCTTATCCGTCACCTGGACCCCCAGGAAGTTAAAGGACTGGACCCTGTCTACACATACTCCATTTCTGAGGAGTGGGGCCAGATCTGTGCTGTGTTTGCGAAAGTCCAGGATTATTTCTTTAGTTTTCGTGGTGTTCAGTGTGAGATTGTTCACAGAGCACCACAAAGACAGTTTGTTGACCTCATCTCTGTAGGCTGACTCATCCTCTCCTGAGATGAGTCTGACCACAGTGGTGTCTTCGGCAAATTTGATGATGGAGTTAAAGTGGTGGGTTGGTGTACAGTCGTATGTGTACAGGGAGTACAGAAGAGGACTCAGTACACAGCCTTGAGGGGAGCCAGTGCTCAGTGTAATGGAGGAAGAGAGGTGGGGACCAAGTCTAACAGTTTGTGGTAGTTTGGTTAAGAAATTCTTTATCCAGCACCAGATGGGAGAGGATAGTCCAAGGTGGGAGAGTTTGTCAGCCAGAGTGTCCGGTATTATAGTGTTGAATAAATAAAATAAAATCAGACTTAGGCTTGTCATCATCATTGACTAGACAAAAGCCTAATTGTCATCATACCCAGCTGCGTATGACGAAATTGAAAGTGCTTCTCCACAAAGTGCGCTTTTCCCAGGCAAGAGCCCAACCAAGTGATAGTTTCAGACTTGCTGGCACTCTGCCGAAGGCTGAGCTATAATCAATGAAAAGCTTCCTCACGTAGTTCCCATGGTGCTCCAGGTGGCTCAGTTCTGTGTGTAGAGCAATGGCGTTAGCATCCTCAGTGGACCTGTTAGCTCTATAATCAAACTGGTGAGGGTCAACTGAGGGAGGGATTGTATTCCTGATATGGCGGGCTATCAACTTTTCAAAGCACTTCATGATCACAGGCGTGAGAGCAACAGGCCTATAATCATTCATCCTGTCAATGGTTGGCTTTTTGGGGACAGGGATAATGGTGGCAGATTTCAGGCAGGATGGAATGATGGATTGTTGCAGGGAACAATTGAATATTTTTGTGAAGACTCCAGCCAGCTGGTCAGCACAGGCTTTGAGCACCTTCCCAGGTACTCCATCAGGGCCAGCAGCCTTCCTGGTATTCACAGACCGCATTTCCAGTCTCACTTCCTGTTCCTGGAACTTCAGTGTATTGCTGCATGGTAGTGGCGGGGGTGTTGAGACTGGGTCTGACTGGGTCTATCCCTGATATGGCGGGCGACCGACTTTTCAAAGCACTTCATGATCACAGGTGTAAGTGCAACAGGCCTATAATCATTCAGGCTGTCAATGGTTGTTTTTTTTAGGGACAGGGATAATGGTGGCTGATTTCAGGCAGGATGGGATGATGGATTGTTGCAGGGAACAATTGAAGATCTTTGGGAAAACACCAGTCAGCTGGTCAGCACAGGCTTTGAGCACCTTCCCAGGTACTCCGTCAGGACCAGCAGCCTTCCTGGTGTTCACAGCCCGCTACCTGTCTCACTTCATGTTCCTGAAGCTCCAGTGTACTGCTGCAGGTTGGTGGTGGATAAGTTGAGACTGGGTTTGATTTGTCAGTCTCAAAGCGGGCAAAGAAACGGTTCAATTCCTCTGCTAGTGTTGGAATAATGATTCAAACCTTTTAAATCATTATTAGTAATATTTAATTAAAAAAGGAAAAACATCTTTCAACAAATTCTGCTTACAACTTCGAAGGAGATGCCTTGTGACGCCGTCTCAGTCCACAGTGCATTCTGACGAGCGGCATACTCTTCGGTCCATTTAGCGGCACATAACCAAAACATTCAAAGGTAATCTGATTTAAACAATTGCATACGCAAAAACAACTGTCTCAACTGTTTTGAACAATTGTATAAGCTCAACCGAATAACATCATGAAGGTTATAAAAACACTGTCACAACAATCTGTTTTTATCGGAACACCTGCGTAAGAATTTGCACAATAAGCAAAACAACGGCATTATTATTTGCACCAGTAAGCATAATAATTTCTTTATAAGGTAAACAAAGCAAAGCAGTTTAATGTAAACAAAGCAGTATTTTCAAATCTGCTGCTGGAGTCTTCGTCATAACATTTGGTAGAAGTGTCCGTAACGCCGTGACCTCTTTTCCTTCGCCCTTGAGGAGAGGACTGTGCAGGAAAAAGTCCATCTTCCCATGACTTGATTTATAGCCTTACTACTTATTGAAAAATGCTTACAACACATATAGAATATTCCATAATAATTCTAACAGCTAGTGAGGCATCTGCGTTAACAGACACATTATTGTCATTGTAATTGGTAATACAGACGCTCCCCTACTTACGAACGAGTTAGGTTCCGAGCGATTTTTCATAAGTTGAATTTGTTTGTAAGTTGATTCAGTGCTATATTTTGTATTATAATTTATGTTTAAGGCCTATATAAGTATATTGAAGGTTTATATAAGTGCATTTGTATGTTTAAGGCTTGTATAAGTAACACACATTGGTTTGTACTGAAAAAAACATTTAATAAAATGGAGAGAATATGTATAGTACTGTAGCGAGAGAGAGAGAGAGAGAGAGATTTATGTATCAGAAACTGGCCGAAAGAAGCGATCTAACGACGATTGCACAGTTTTCTTCTTTTTTTTTCATCATAAATGATGCAGTAGCACTGTATGGCATCATTCAATTGATTTGCAAACTTTGTGCAACGTTCAATATTTGGGTCCTGCTGCTCGATCTTTCTGTTTATAAATGGTACTGACGGTCGAACGATTCAAGTTGTTATATGTGCAACGCTCACCACTCACGCGCATCAAGCTTCGTTATTATTGCCACTCGTTTCTAATGAAATGGCTTGCCTCTTCCTTGCAACTCCCTCAATAGAAGCCTTTCACTTTTTACCAACCATATTCAATAATGGATGCACGAGATATTTAATGATACAGATGAAAAAGGTTCTTTGCGCACTGGAGATACGTCACGCACTTCCGCATTGCAACGAAGAAGGTAGATGCTGGGTGAGCTGAGCCCTCACAGCGCCAAGCGTATTAGCGGCGGAAAGAAGCACTACTCGGAAAAAAATACACAATTGGACTTACGAACATTTTTCGACTTAAACGCAATTTGCAGACATGTTCGTATGTACCGTTGTTCGTAAGTTGAATGTTCGTAAGTAGGGGAGCGTCTGTATGTCATATTCCCTGCCACATCTTCTATGAGTTATTTCCTGTGAAGTGCTCCTCAATTTTCCTTGTATTTGCTGCCTTGGCCTTTTTAATGCCTCTCTTCAGCTCTGCTCTGGCAGCGCTGTATTGTACCTTGTCCCCTGACCTGAAGGCAGTGTTACGGCATTTGATGAGTGTCTGTGTCTCCTTGGTCATCCAGGGTTTTTTGGTTAGGAAAAAAACATATCCGTTTATAAACAGTGACGTTGTCCGTGCAGTTGTGTATGTAGGAAAGTACAGTGTCCGTGTAGTCCTGGAGGTTGTGTTGTTCAAAAAGTTCCCAAAGTGGTGTGGGAAAAACAGTCCTGCAGCTGAGAAAGGGCGTCCTCGGGACATGATATTAGAATAAACATGGTCTAGAGCAGGGGTGTCGAACCGGTCCTCAAAGGGCCGCAGGGGGTGCAGGTTTTCATTCCAACTCAACAAGAGGATAACTTTTGCAAGTGTAATCAGTAAATTAAAGTCAGGTGCTACTTATTTTAGAAGACACCTGATTGGTTAAAATGTCGGCACTGGATCGGTTGGAACAAAAACCAGGACCCAACGCGGTCCTCGGCGGAATCAGTTTGACACGTGGTCTAGAGTTTTATCTCCTCTGGTGTGACACTTCATGTACTGGATAAACTTAGGCAGAACAGCCTTTAAACATGCTTTGTTGAAGTCACCAGCGACAATAAAGACTCCATTGGGGTGGTCAAGCTGCTGTTTGTTTACAGCCGCTAGCAGGATGCTAAGTGCCGTGCTAACGTTAGCATCCAGTGGGATGTAAACAGCCGTTACAATGACAATCGTTAGCTCTCTAGGTAGATAGGTAGATAGAATGTTCTGCACCGTACTGCCAAGAGCTCTAAATCCGGGGAGCAGTGAGTGTTAATGATCTTACTATTGCAGCACCATTCATTGTGTATGTACATGTAAAGGAGAACCCCCCCCCCCTTTTGCTTTTCCCTGATAATTCTTTCGAAAGATCATTTCAGAACAGCGTCCGGCTAGCTAGCGATACTGCGGTGTCAGGGATTTCCAGGTGTAGCCACGTTTCCGTGATGAAAATAATCTTGCAGTTCCTGACAAAGCTGTTGGTAGGAAGCTGAAGTTCCAAATCGTCCATTTTGTGGGTGATGGATCTGGCGTTGGTCAAGAAGATACTCGGAAGCGGTGCTCGGTGTGGTTGCTTCCTTAGCTTAGCAGCTAGGCCTGCCCGGCATCCGCGCTTTTGCTTTCTTTCCCTTCGCCGCCGCCGTCGTACTCTGAGTGGGCTGACTATCCACGGGCATCCCGGTGGTCTCAAGATTTCCTCGGGGATATTGTAGGTCCGTTGGTAATCTGTTGTGATGTATATATCGCATCTGCTCCCGAAAGTAATTAAATCCTGGAGACTTTAGAAAAAGTTTGCCTCGCAGATGTTAGTAAATAACGATAAGATTGAGAAAACAAAACACCAAACAGGAGAGCATAGAGCCGCTGCACCCGTGCGCGCCACCATCTTGATATCTTTGTTGGATCCGGGGGAGCCGTTTGGGGCCGAGGATTCTTTTGCGGCCCTTCAATGGCAGCGGAGGACAAAAGTCGCATGTCGTTGTCTAACGGTGATGTAGTGTTGAAACCGAGGTTATGTCCTAAAAGTTACTTCTTCTTCAATGATTTATCATAATGTTCATTGAACTTGTCAACATTCCCACTGTGATTGATTGTTTTGTGACGAAATGAATGTATGGCGCCCTCTTCCGTTTGGTTTTATTTCTGTGAACAAGAAATTCAGTCATTTTATAATTGGAAAATGGTTGATCCTTTATCTTTGTGTCTTTGCAGGTTTCAGAAATGATCTTGGTGCTGATGGGCAGGAGTCTGTTGACCTTGAAGGGGAAGTTGAGCTCCCACAAATCAAAGAGGAGGAGCAAGAGTTCCCTCAACAACAAATGGGAGACGAGCAACTTCCGATCAAAACGGAGGAAGATCATTTCACCTGGTCACTTAGTGAGTTCATGAAGAGGGAAGATGTTCTGGGCGTGGCCAGCGGAGGGGCGGAGCCTGCAAACACCACAACATGGACCCAAATTAAAGAGGAGGAGCCAGAGTTCTCTCAACAGTGCAAAAGAGAAGAGCGACCTCCCATCCAAAACGAGGAATGTGTCAAATGGTCAACTGGTGAGCCTTTCAAGAGTGAAGATGATCTGGGCGTGGCCAGCGGAGGGGCGGAGCCTGAAAACGCCTCAGCATGGCCCCAAATTAAAGAGGAGGAGCCAGAGTTCTCTCAACAGTGCAAAAGAGAAGAGCAACCTCCAATCCAAAACGAGGAATGTGTCAAATGGTCTACTGGTGAGCCTTTCAAGAGTGAAGATGATCTGGGCGTGGCCAACAGAGGGGCGGAGCTGCTGAGCGGCAGCTCAACAGAAGGAAGGCGAGCAGAAAATTTAATTGCTCCTTTATCAGATGGCAACCACTTGCTTTTTGACGATGATGATGTTGAAGATGTTAAGAAAAATCCCAGTGGCGACAAACTCTGCAAATGCTTTCAGTGTGGGAAAACTTTTGGGAAAAAGTCTTCTTTGAAAACACATATGAGGAGCCACACTGGGGAGAAACCCTTATCATGTACAGTTTGTGGTAAAACATTTACACACAAGGGAAAATTTAAAATACACACAAGAACCCACACGGGTGACAAATCATTTTCATGCTCAGTTTGTGGTCAAACATTTACACGGAAGGAACACTTAAATCTTCACACAAGAACCCACACTGGTGAAAAAACATTTGCGTGCTCAGTTTGTGGTAAAAGATTTACAGAGAAGGGAAACTTAAAAAGACACACAAGAACCCACACTGGTGAAAAACCATTTGCATGCTCAGTTTGTGGTAAAAGATTTACAGGGAACGGAAGCTTAAAAAGACACACAAGAACCCACACTGGTGAAAAACCATTTTCGTGTTCACTTTGCGGTAAAGCCTTTTCTCAAAAGCAAGATTTACAAAAACACACAAGAATCCACACAGGTGAAAAACCATTTCCGTGTTCAGTTTGTGGTAAAACATTTACACGGAAGGGACACTTAAATATTCACACAAGAACCCACACTGGTGAAAAACCATTTTCGTGTTCAGTTTGTGGTAAAACATTTACACAGAAGGCAACCTTAAAAATGCACACAAGAACCCACACTGGTGAAAAATCATTTTCGGGCTCAGTTTGTGGTAAAAGATTTACAGAGAAGGGAAAGTTAAAAATACACACAAGAACACACACTGGTGAAAAACCATTTGCATGCTCAATTTGTGGTAAAACATTTACACGGAAGGAACACTTAAATCTTCACACAAGAACCCACACTGGTGAAAAACCATTTGCGTGCTCAGTTTGTGGTAAAAGATTTACAGAGAAAGGAAAGTTAAAAATGCACACAAGAACACACACTGGTGAAAAACCATTTGCATGCTCAATTTGTGGTAAAAGATTTACAGGGAACGGAAGCTTAAATCTTCACACAAGAACTCACACTGGCGAAAAACCATTTTCGTGCTCAGTTTGTGGTAAAAGTTTTACAGAGAACAGAAGCTTAAAAATACACACAAGAACCCACAGAGGTGAAAAACCATTTTCGTGCTCAGTTTGTGGTAAAAGATTTACAGAGAATGGAGTTTTAAAAGTACACACAAGAACCCACACGGGTGAAAAGCCATTTTCGTGTTCAGTTTGCGGTAAAGCCTTTTCTCAAAGGCAAGATTTACAAAAACACACAAGAACCCACACTGGTGAAAAACCATTTTCGTGTTCAGTTTGCGGTAAAGCCTTTTCTCAAAAGCAACACTTAAAAACGCACACAAGAACCCACACTGGTGAAAAACCATTTTCGTGTTCAGTTTGCGGTAAAGCCTATTCTAGAAATGAATCCTTAAAAATCCACATAACAACCCACACTGGTGAAAAACCATTCTGAGAATACATGTTGGCTAAGGATTGAAAGCCTACCATAACTCAATCTTCGTTTTATTCTCCATCTCTTGATGTTTATTGTGCCCAATCTGAATAAATCAAACCATTCTCCATTTTGGAGCATCAACCGGATGTTTTTTCGACGGACAGTTTGTCGAACAGACATTTCGTCGATGGATTCGCTCGCTCTCAAAGTTATAAACATGAGAGAGGGAGAGTTTGTCATTGCATTGACAATTAAACACTTTAGCATGTCACATATACAAACACACACCGTTTACAAGAAATTACAAATAATATACTAATAGTCTCGATGTGTCTGTTCGGCGAGCTGTCTGGCGTCGTCGCGGGCTAAAAGTATACTAAGACTTTTATTTGTTTGATAAAAATGACCAGATAAAGTATTTCAACACCTTGCTGTATTGCAAGTTCTCTCACTTAGAATTTGAGAGAATGAAGGTTCATCTGCACCTCACAGTCAACATGAATCGGACGTCTACCGCCATCAATGGCAGCCGATGGATTAAATGAGTACTGAGTGTAGTGTGGCCAAGCGGTCCAATGTGCTGGATTTAAGCTTCAGTCTCAGGAGGCATGGGTTCAAATCCCACAACTGCGAATAATTCACAGGCTGTTTATGAGATTTAGTCGTAAGGATAGACTTAAAAGACGCAAATGTGTTGTGATAAGCGGTGGCCAATGACGGCTTTGCTTGCTTTTTCAATTTCTGTATGAGGGATCATTGTAATCGCAGTATAATTGTATTTTGCATTCTGAAAATCTTGTTTACACTTTTTAACGTGTAATATCGATCCACACTATTCAAATACAGTAATACCTTAAGATACAAGCTTACAGTGGGATCGAGCTAGTATGTCAATTTACTCGTATCTCAAGTCAATTATTCCCATAGAAATGAACAAAATACAAATTACCTTATTTTCACGACTATAAGGTTCACCGCATTATAAGGCGCACCCTCAATGTTTGACACATTTTAATTTTTTTCCCATATAAAGCACACTGGATTATAAAGCGCCCTGTCTATTTTGGAGAAAATTTAAGACTTTTAAGTGCGCCTTATAGTCGTGAAAATACGGTAATCAGTTTCCATACTAAAAAAACACAAAAAATTGTTCTAATTTACTACCGAATCACAATTGAGAACATCTGGTATGCTCATATTGCAAATTTGTCTTGTATGTTGGAACACTTGTATGTCAAGGTAATACTGTATAAGAAAAGAGTGTTGTTGAAGATTTTATTTACTTCCAAATTCTATCCGAAATAGTAGAGCCTAAATTAGGAAATTACAAAGTGAATAATCAATAATGTGATCTAAATGATACATTAGTAACATTAGTAGATATATGGTGTGAAAGACAATGAATTTGCTCAAAATAAATAAGTTGTACAATGTCCTTATACTTTTGTCATATTATAAGATGAATCACGTTTTTAAACCGATTTATCGTGTCATCTTTTTGGTAGTTCCAATAAAGCTCTCTTTTTGGCGAAAAATACTTTTTGGGTCTTTTTGTTGACAAAATCAGCCTTCCAAATTCAAAGGTGACAAAAAAGAGAAGTGTTATGTGCTAAGATTTAAAAATTAAGGAAAATGAATACATTAATTTGAACAATTTGACAAATTAATAGTTTTCTTTCTACAGGGGTGAAAATACAGTAACTTCATGTCTGAAATTAGCGGTTAATTGTTTTTATCTTTTTGATGTTGAAGGGGATAATTGGTAGAAAAGTAACTACATTTTTATTTTTGCTTTACTTGGCTTATTTACATTAGAAAAGCGTAACCGGACGATTCGCCGAAAGACGTTTCGCCGAATGGATGTTTGGCCGAACGGAGGTTTCGCCGAAACTGGATCGTGTGTGTACACCAGTGGCGGGCGGTGCATTTTCTGGTAGCGCCTTCAACGTATCAATCCAACCCTCAAAAACTTTTATGGCTATAAAACCTCTACTGCAGCTACAGCTGCGACACATAAAAAAAAATCAATAAATTAATGCACAAAAATGGGGTAAAATCCACTTCCTAGCAGCATTTCATGATTAAATACAAATACTGGAGCTTTTCACACATGAAACCGGGCGAGGGGGTGATTTTTTTTCCCGTTTTTTTTCCACGACAACGCACTCGTAAACGGAACAAACAAATTTAAATTAACTTGGATTAATATATACAGACACTCAAACATACGTTTAATGTAACTTTACACAAAACTGAATTCTAATTTTGTTGTAATCTTTTGTTACCTTCGTTTTCCGGGTTGGCGGTTTGCCACGCCTCCACCCTCACGTTCGCTATCGATGGACTGTTTGCTGTTGTATTGCCTTCAAAATATTCCCAAAATGATGCACACAAATGTCCTCACAATAGGATAACGCAAGACCACTTGCCAACGAGAAATAGTCTTTAAAGAACGATCGCGGGAGCTTCTTTCCTCAGAAAGAATAACAGGAAATACAATAGTTGAGCTTACCCACGTATTGATTGTGGGTAATGAAGTTTTATTCTGAGAAAGGTTGCCATTGCCTATGGGTGTTGTGTGCACGAGTATACTTCATTACCCAGAAAGCCCTCTTTTTGCCCGCGCATGCGCGTTGTGCGTTTCCTTGTCTTAGGAGAAACTCTTCTGAATTAATCGTTCCGTGCTCGTAAATATTGTTATACACGAAATATATGCAAAAAAGACCTGGCTTGGTCGCATCACAAAATTTTGATCGCATGACGGGCGAATTATTCGATCGAAATTTCCGCCGTAAGACGAGAATTTTGTATGACGAGCGGTCGTATGACGAGGTACCACTGTACTGGAGCTTTTGAGACATTACAACCAGACCAGGGGGTGATTTTTCCCGGGAAAAGACAGCGATGGACGTCAATGGTGAAACGCCAAAAATTAAACTGGGGTAAAATCCACTTCCTAGCAGCATTTTGTGATTAAATACAAACACTGGAGCTTTTCAGATATCAGAACTTGTCCCACAATTGAAATATTATTTAGGAATATAGCCATATTTTACTCACCAAAAAAACTTTTTACACAATATCCATCCTCCTTTCTTCCTTCTTTCCTATCGCCATCAAAGCTAATGATGAAAGTCGAGCCTGTCCTGTCATATTTCCGGCATAGTCGGTTTTGAAAATAGCTTTAAATCAACACAACAATATACTAGTTGCTTGTGGAGCTAAGTTAGTGCCGCACACACCATTTTCCCGGCTGTAACAGGCTTGCTAGCTTCGGAGTTGACCGCCCTTTCTTAATGATGTCCATTTTTTTCTGGAAAAGTCCGTCTGGAAAATAGCTTTGTGAGCAAACAGAATCCATTTGTTTTTGCTTCTCTCGGCCATTGTGGGTGGAGTTTGCGATCTCAGCTGCCTCGGGTACTGCTTTGGCCCGCCTACTAGCCAATCATAGTTGGTGAAACCAATGAAGTATTCCAGCCAGCAAAATGCTAACGCCTATGAAAAATCATTGTGGGGTTGCCAACTCGAAATCTGATTGGTTAAAAGCAACAGTCTAGTTTAATGCAGCAGAGCCCGCAAGAACTGATTGTGCAGGCTTTGAGGCAGGTCTGATCTGGCAACAAATAATGGCTGAAATGGGATTGGTTAAATGCTTCAATATGAAAACACACATCTGGAAGCAGTGCAACCAGGGGGAAAAGCAATGAAAGGAAGCTAAAATAAATAAAAATAAAATCAGACTTAGGCTTATCATCATCATTGACTAGACAAAAGCCTAATTGTCATCATAGCCAGCTGCGTATGACGAAATTGAAAGTGCTTCTCCATAAAGTGCGCTTTTCCCAGGCAAGAGCCCAACCAAGTGATAGTTTCAGACTTGCTGGCACTCTGCCGTGATGGATACATCGCATCACCTCCCGAGCGCAACCAACTCCCGGCGAGTGCGAAAAGGTTCGCCTCACCGATGCCAACAAAGAATAAAATGGATCAGTTACCTCCCACTGTCTGCTTATTTACCTTCAGTCAGCCAGCAGGAGGCAGATCACCGCCCAACGTCCTTCATGTTTCCTCACCCCGAAGTTGTTACACAGAGGGGATTGTGTGTCGTGCTACTTTAAATTCAGAGTCCTGATGGCTGTGGGAAAGAAGCTGTCCTTAAGCCTCTTTGTCCGTGCTTTGTGAGACCGGTAGTGCCTGCCAGAGGGAAGCAGCTGGAACAGGTTGTGACCAGGGTGGTCCGGGTCCCCAACAATGTTGCCGGCTCTGCTGAGGTAACGAGGGCTGGAACAGGTTGTGACCAGGGTGGTCCGGGTCCCCAACAATGTTCCCGGCTCTGCTGAGGTAACGAGGGCTGGCAATATCTTCCAGTGAGGGCAGAGAGCAGCCGACGATCCTCTGGGCAGTGTTACTCACTCTCTGCATGGCCTTTTTGTCTGCTGCCGTGCTTCCAGCGTACCACACTGTGATGCCGTATGCCAGGATGCTCTCCACAGTGGCTTTATAGAAAGTTACCAGAAGCTTAGTGTCCAAGTTGTTCCTCCTGAGTACCCTCAGGAAATGGAAAACAAAACACCAAACAGGAGAGCATAGAGCCGCTGCACCCGTGCGCGCCACCATCTTGATATCTTTGTTGGATCCGGGGGAGCCGTTTGGGGCCGAGGATTCTTTTGCGGCCCTTCAATGGCAGCGGAGGACAAAAGTCGCATGTCGTTGTCTAACGGTGATGTAGTGTTGAAACCGAGGTTATGTCCTAAAAGTTACTTCTTCTTCAATGATTTATCATAATGTTCATTGAACTTGTCAACATTCCCACTGTGATTGATTGTTTTGTGACGAAATGAATGTATGGCGCCCTCTTCCGTTTGGTTTTATTTCTGTGAACAAGAAATTCAGTCATTTTATAATTGGAAAATGGTTGATCCTTTATCTTTGTGTCTTTGCAGGTTTCAGAAATGATCTTGGTGCTGATGGGCAGGAGTCTGTTGACCTTGAAGGGGAAGTTGAGCTCCCACAAATCAAAGAGGAGGAGCAAGAGTTCCCTCAACAACAAATGGGAGACGAGCAACTTCCGATCAAAACGGAGGAAGATCATTTCACCTGGTCACTTAGTGAGTTCATGAAGAGGGAAGATGTTCTGGGCGTGGCCAGCGGAGGGGCGGAGCCTGCAAACACCACAACATGGACCCAAATTAAAGAGGAGGAGCCAGAGTTCTCTCAACAGTGCAAAAGAGAAGAGCGACCTCCCATCCAAAACGAGGAATGTGTCAAATGGTCAACTGGTGAGCCTTTCAAGAGTGAAGATGATCTGGGCGTGGCCAGCGGAGGGGCGGAGCCTGAAAACGCCTCAGCATGGCCCCAAATTAAAGAGGAGGAGCCAGAGTTCTCTCAACAGTGCAAAAGAGAAGAGCAACCTCCAATCCAAAACGAGGAATGTGTCAAATGGTCTACTGGTGAGCCTTTCAAGAGTGAAGATGATCTGGGCGTGGCCAACAGAGGGGCGGAGCTGCTGAGCGGCAGCTCAACAGAAGGAAGGCGAGCAGAAAATTTAATTGCTCCTTTATCAGATGGCAACCACTTGCTTTTTGACGATGATGATGTTGAAGATGTTAAGAAAAATCCCAGTGGCGACAAACTCTGCAAATGCTTTCAGTGTGGGAAAACTTTTGGGAAAAAGTCTTCTTTGAAAACACATATGAGGAGCCACACTGGGGAGAAACCCTTATCATGTACAGTTTGTGGTAAAACATTTACACACAAGGGAAAATTTAAAATACACACAAGAACCCACACGGGTGACAAATCATTTTCATGCTCAGTTTGTGGTCAAACATTTACACGGAAGGAACACTTAAATCTTCACACAAGAACCCACACTGGTGAAAAAACATTTGCGTGCTCAGTTTGTGGTAAAAGATTTACAGAGAAGGGAAACTTAAAAAGACACACAAGAACCCACACTGGTGAAAAACCATTTGCATGCTCAGTTTGTGGTAAAAGATTTACAGGGAACGGAAGCTTAAAAAGACACACAAGAACCCACACTGGTGAAAAACCATTTTCGTGTTCACTTTGCGGTAAAGCCTTTTCTCAAAAGCAAGATTTACAAAAACACACAAGAATCCACACAGGTGAAAAACCATTTCCGTGTTCAGTTTGTGGTAAAACATTTACACGGAAGGGACACTTAAATATTCACACAAGAACCCACACTGGTGAAAAACCATTTTCGTGTTCAGTTTGTGGTAAAACATTTACACAGAAGGCAACCTTAAAAATGCACACAAGAACCCACACTGGTGAAAAATCATTTTCGGGCTCAGTTTGTGGTAAAAGATTTACAGAGAAGGGAAAGTTAAAAATACACACAAGAACACACACTGGTGAAAAACCATTTGCATGCTCAATTTGTGGTAAAACATTTACACGGAAGGAACACTTAAATCTTCACACAAGAACCCACACTGGTGAAAAACCATTTGCGTGCTCAGTTTGTGGTAAAAGATTTACAGAGAAAGGAAAGTTAAAAATGCACACAAGAACACACACTGGTGAAAAACCATTTGCATGCTCAATTTGTGGTAAAAGATTTACAGGGAACGGAAGCTTAAATCTTCACACAAGAACTCACACTGGCGAAAAACCATTTTCGTGCTCAGTTTGTGGTAAAAGTTTTACAGAGAACAGAAGCTTAAAAATACACACAAGAACCCACAGAGGTGAAAAACCATTTTCGTGCTCAGTTTGTGGTAAAAGATTTACAGAGAATGGAGTTTTAAAAGTACACACAAGAACCCACACGGGTGAAAAGCCATTTTCGTGTTCAGTTTGCGGTAAAGCCTTTTCTCAAAGGCAAGATTTACAAAAACACACAAGAACCCACACTGGTGAAAAACCATTTTCGTGTTCAGTTTGCGGTAAAGCCTTTTCTCAAAAGCAACACTTAAAAACGCACACAAGAACCCACACTGGTGAAAAACCATTTTCGTGTTCAGTTTGCGGTAAAGCCTATTCTAGAAATGAATCCTTAAAAATCCACATAACAACCCACACTGGTGAAAAACCATTCTGAGAATACATGTTGGCTAAGGATTGAAAGCCTACCATAACTCAATCTTCGTTTTATTCTCCATCTCTTGATGTTTATTGTGCCCAATCTGAATAAATCAAACCATTCTCCATTTTGGAGCATCAACCGGATGTTTTTTCGACGGACAGTTTGTCGAACAGACATTTCGTCGATGGATTCGCTCGCTCTCAAAGTTATAAACATGAGAGAGGGAGAGTTTGTCATTGCATTGACAATTAAACACTTTAGCATGTCACATATACAAACACACACCGTTTACAAGAAATTACAAATAATATACTAATAGTCTCGATGTGTCTGTTCGGCGAGCTGTCTGGCGTCGTCGCGGGCTAAAAGTATACTAAGACTTTTATTTGTTTGATAAAAATGACCAGATAAAGTATTTCAACACCTTGCTGTATTGCAAGTTCTCTCACTTAGAATTTGAGAGAATGAAGGTTCATCTGCACCTCACAGTCAACATGAATCGGACGTCTACCGCCATCAATGGCAGCCGATGGATTAAATGAGTACTGAGTGTAGTGTGGCCAAGCGGTCCAATGTGCTGGATTTAAGCTTCAGTCTCAGGAGGCATGGGTTCAAATCCCACAACTGCGAATAATTCACAGGCTGTTTATGAGATTTAGTCGTAAGGATAGACTTAAAAGACGCAAATGTGTTGTGATAAGCGGTGGCCAATGACGGCTTTGCTTGCTTTTTCAATTTCTGTATGAGGGATCATTGTAATCGCAGTATAATTGTATTTTGCATTCTGAAAATCTTGTTTACACTTTTTAACGTGTAATATCGATCCACACTATTCAAATACAGTAATACCTTAAGATACAAGCTTACAGTGGGATCGAGCTAGTATGTCAATTTACTCGTATCTCAAGTCAATTATTCCCATAGAAATGAACAAAATACAAATTACCTTATTTTCACGACTATAAGGTTCACCGCATTATAAGGCGCACCCTCAATGTTTGACACATTTTAATTTTTTTCCCATATAAAGCACACTGGATTATAAAGCGCCCTGTCTATTTTGGAGAAAATTTAAGACTTTTAAGTGCGCCTTATAGTCGTGAAAATACGGTAATCAGTTTCCATACTAAAAAAACACAAAAAATTGTTCTAATTTACTACCGAATCACAATTGAGAACATCTGGTATGCTCATATTGCAAATTTGTCTTGTATGTTGGAACACTTGTATGTCAAGGTAATACTGTATAAGAAAAGAGTGTTGTTGAAGATTTTATTTACTTCCAAATTCTATCCGAAATAGTAGAGCCTAAATTAGGAAATTACAAAGTGAATAATCAATAATGTGATCTAAATGATACATTAGTAACATTAGTAGATATATGGTGTGAAAGACAATGAATTTGCTCAAAATAAATAAGTTGTACAATGTCCTTATACTTTTGTCATATTATAAGATGAATCACGTTTTTAAACCGATTTATCGTGTCATCTTTTTGGTAGTTCCAATAAAGCTCTCTTTTTGGCGAAAAATACTTTTTGGGTCTTTTTGTTGACAAAATCAGCCTTCCAAATTCAAAGGTGACAAAAAAGAGAAGTGTTATGTGCTAAGATTTAAAAATTAAGGAAAATGAATACATTAATTTGAACAATTTGACAAATTAATAGTTTTCTTTCTACAGGGGTGAAAATACAGTAACTTCATGTCTGAAATTAGCGGTTAATTGTTTTTATCTTTTTGATGTTGAAGGGGATAATTGGTAGAAAAGTAACTACATTTTTATTTTTGCTTTACTTGGCTTATTTACATTAGAAAAGCGTAACCGGACGATTCGCCGAAAGACGTTTCGCCGAATGGATGTTTGGCCGAACGGAGGTTTCGCCGAAACTGGATCGTGTGTGTACACCAGTGGCGGGCGGTGCATTTTCTGGTAGCGCCTTCAACGTATCAATCCAACCCTCAAAAACTTTTATGGCTATAAAACCTCTACTGCAGCTACAGCTGCGACACATAAAAAAAAATCAATAAATTAATGCACAAAAATGGGGTAAAATCCACTTCCTAGCAGCATTTCATGATTAAATACAAATACTGGAGCTTTTCACACATGAAACCGGGCGAGGGGGTGATTTTTTTTCCCGTTTTTTTTCCACGACAACGCACTCGTAAACGGAACAAACAAATTTAAATTAACTTGGATTAATATATACAGACACTCAAACATACGTTTAATGTAACTTTACACAAAACTGAATTCTAATTTTGTTGTAATCTTTTGTTACCTTCGTTTTCCGGGTTGGCGGTTTGCCACGCCTCCACCCTCACGTTCGCTATCGATGGACTGTTTGCTGTTGTATTGCCTTCAAAATATTCCCAAAATGATGCACACAAATGTCCTCACAATAGGATAACGCAAGACCACTTGCCAACGAGAAATAGTCTTTAAAGAACGATCGCGGGAGCTTCTTTCCTCAGAAAGAATAACAGGAAATACAATAGTTGAGCTTACCCACGTATTGATTGTGGGTAATGAAGTTTTATTCTGAGAAAGGTTGCCATTGCCTATGGGTGTTGTGTGCACGAGTATACTTCATTACCCAGAAAGCCCTCTTTTTGCCCGCGCATGCGCGTTGTGCGTTTCCTTGTCTTAGGAGAAACTCTTCTGAATTAATCGTTCCGTGCTCGTAAATATTGTTATACACGAAATATATGCAAAAAAGACCTGGCTTGGTCGCATCACAAAATTTTGATCGCATGACGGGCGAATTATTCGATCGAAATTTCCGCCGTAAGACGAGAATTTTGTATGACGAGCGGTCGTATGACGAGGTACCACTGTACTGGAGCTTTTGAGACATTACAACCAGACCAGGGGGTGATTTTTCCCGGGAAAAGACAGCGATGGACGTCAATGGTGAAACGCCAAAAATTAAACTGGGGTAAAATCCACTTCCTAGCAGCATTTTGTGATTAAATACAAACACTGGAGCTTTTCAGATATCAGAACTTGTCCCACAATTGAAATATTATTTAGGAATATAGCCATATTTTACTCACCAAAAAAACTTTTTACACAATATCCATCCTCCTTTCTTCCTTCTTTCCTATCGCCATCAAAGCTAATGATGAAAGTCGAGCCTGTCCTGTCATATTTCCGGCATAGTCGGTTTTGAAAATAGCTTTAAATCAACACAACAATATACTAGTTGCTTGTGGAGCTAAGTTAGTGCCGCACACACCATTTTCCCGGCTGTAACAGGCTTGCTAGCTTCGGAGTTGACCGCCCTTTCTTAATGATGTCCATTTTTTTCTGGAAAAGTCCGTCTGGAAAATAGCTTTGTGAGCAAACAGAATCCATTTGTTTTTGCTTCTCTCGGCCATTGTGGGTGGAGTTTGCGATCTCAGCTGCCTCGGGTACTGCTTTGGCCCGCCTACTAGCCAATCATAGTTGGTGAAACCAATGAAGTATTCCAGCCAGCAAAATGCTAACGCCTATGAAAAATCATTGTGGGGTTGCCAACTCGAAATCTGATTGGTTAAAAGCAACAGTCTAGTTTAATGCAGCAGAGCCCGCAAGAACTGATTGTGCAGGCTTTGAGGCAGGTCTGATCTGGCAACAAATAATGGCTGAAATGGGATTGGTTAAATGCTTCAATATGAAAACACACATCTGGAAGCAGTGCAACCAGGGGGAAAAGCAATGAAAGGAAGCTAAAATAAATAAAAATAAAATCAGACTTAGGCTTATCATCATCATTGACTAGACAAAAGCCTAATTGTCATCATAGCCAGCTGCGTATGACGAAATTGAAAGTGCTTCTCCATAAAGTGCGCTTTTCCCAGGCAAGAGCCCAACCAAGTGATAGTTTCAGACTTGCTGGCACTCTGCCGTGATGGATACATCGCATCACCTCCCGAGCGCAACCAACTCCCGGCGAGTGCGAAAAGGTTCGCCTCACCGATGCCAACAAAGAATAAAATGGATCAGTTACCTCCCACTGTCTGCTTATTTACCTTCAGTCAGCCAGCAGGAGGCAGATCACCGCCCAACGTCCTTCATGTTTCCTCACCCCGAAGTTGTTACACAGAGGGGATTGTGTGTCGTGCTACTTTAAATTCAGAGTCCTGATGGCTGTGGGAAAGAAGCTGTCCTTAAGCCTCTTTGTCCGTGCTTTGTGAGACCGGTAGTGCCTGCCAGAGGGAAGCAGCTGGAACAGGTTGTGACCAGGGTGGTCCGGGTCCCCAACAATGTTGCCGGCTCTGCTGAGGTAACGAGGGCTGGAACAGGTTGTGACCAGGGTGGTCCGGGTCCCCAACAATGTTCCCGGCTCTGCTGAGGTAACGAGGGCTGGCAATATCTTCCAGTGAGGGCAGAGAGCAGCCGACGATCCTCTGGGCAGTGTTACTCACTCTCTGCATGGCCTTTTTGTCTGCTGCCGTGCTTCCAGCGTACCACACTGTGATGCCGTATGCCAGGATGCTCTCCACAGTGGCTTTATAGAAAGTTACCAGAAGCTTAGTGTCCAAGTTGTTCCTCCTGAGTACCCTCAGGAAATGGAAAACAAAACACCAAACAGGAGAGCATAGAGCCGCTGCACCCGTGCGCGCCACCATCTTGATATCTTTGTTGGATCCGGGGGAGCCGTTTGGGGCCGAGGATTCTTTTGCGGCCCTTCAATGGCAGCGGAGGACAAAAGTCGCATGTCGTTGTCTAACGGTGATGTAGTGTTGAAACCGAGGTTATGTCCTAAAAGTTACTTCTTCTTCAATGATTTATCATAATGTTCATTGAACTTGTCAACATTCCCACTGTGATTGATTGTTTTGTGACGAAATGAATGTATGGCGCCCTCTTCCGTTTGGTTTTATTTCTGTGAACAAGAAATTCAGTCATTTTATAATTGGAAAATGGTTGATCCTTTATCTTTGTGTCTTTGCAGGTTTCAGAAATGATCTTGGTGCTGATGGGCAGGAGTCTGTTGACCTTGAAGGGGAAGTTGAGCTCCCACAAATCAAAGAGGAGGAGCAAGAGTTCCCTCAACAACAAATGGGAGACGAGCAACTTCCGATCAAAACGGAGGAAGATCATTTCACCTGGTCACTTAGTGAGTTCATGAAGAGGGAAGATGTTCTGGGCGTGGCCAGCGGAGGGGCGGAGCCTGCAAACACCACAACATGGACCCAAATTAAAGAGGAGGAGCCAGAGTTCTCTCAACAGTGCAAAAGAGAAGAGCGACCTCCCATCCAAAACGAGGAATGTGTCAAATGGTCAACTGGTGAGCCTTTCAAGAGTGAAGATGATCTGGGCGTGGCCAGCGGAGGGGCGGAGCCTGAAAACGCCTCAGCATGGCCCCAAATTAAAGAGGAGGAGCCAGAGTTCTCTCAACAGTGCAAAAGAGAAGAGCAACCTCCAATCCAAAACGAGGAATGTGTCAAATGGTCTACTGGTGAGCCTTTCAAGAGTGAAGATGATCTGGGCGTGGCCAACAGAGGGGCGGAGCTGCTGAGCGGCAGCTCAACAGAAGGAAGGCGAGCAGAAAATTTAATTGCTCCTTTATCAGATGGCAACCACTTGCTTTTTGACGATGATGATGTTGAAGATGTTAAGAAAAATCCCAGTGGCGACAAACTCTGCAAATGCTTTCAGTGTGGGAAAACTTTTGGGAAAAAGTCTTCTTTGAAAACACATATGAGGAGCCACACTGGGGAGAAACCCTTATCATGTACAGTTTGTGGTAAAACATTTACACACAAGGGAAAATTTAAAATACACACAAGAACCCACACGGGTGACAAATCATTTTCATGCTCAGTTTGTGGTCAAACATTTACACGGAAGGAACACTTAAATCTTCACACAAGAACCCACACTGGTGAAAAAACATTTGCGTGCTCAGTTTGTGGTAAAAGATTTACAGAGAAGGGAAACTTAAAAAGACACACAAGAACCCACACTGGTGAAAAACCATTTGCATGCTCAGTTTGTGGTAAAAGATTTACAGGGAACGGAAGCTTAAAAAGACACACAAGAACCCACACTGGTGAAAAACCATTTTCGTGTTCACTTTGCGGTAAAGCCTTTTCTCAAAAGCAAGATTTACAAAAACACACAAGAATCCACACAGGTGAAAAACCATTTCCGTGTTCAGTTTGTGGTAAAACATTTACACGGAAGGGACACTTAAATATTCACACAAGAACCCACACTGGTGAAAAACCATTTTCGTGTTCAGTTTGTGGTAAAACATTTACACAGAAGGCAACCTTAAAAATGCACACAAGAACCCACACTGGTGAAAAATCATTTTCGGGCTCAGTTTGTGGTAAAAGATTTACAGAGAAGGGAAAGTTAAAAATACACACAAGAACACACACTGGTGAAAAACCATTTGCATGCTCAATTTGTGGTAAAACATTTACACGGAAGGAACACTTAAATCTTCACACAAGAACCCACACTGGTGAAAAACCATTTGCGTGCTCAGTTTGTGGTAAAAGATTTACAGAGAAAGGAAAGTTAAAAATGCACACAAGAACACACACTGGTGAAAAACCATTTGCATGCTCAATTTGTGGTAAAAGATTTACAGGGAACGGAAGCTTAAATCTTCACACAAGAACTCACACTGGCGAAAAACCATTTTCGTGCTCAGTTTGTGGTAAAAGTTTTACAGAGAACAGAAGCTTAAAAATACACACAAGAACCCACAGAGGTGAAAAACCATTTTCGTGCTCAGTTTGTGGTAAAAGATTTACAGAGAATGGAGTTTTAAAAGTACACACAAGAACCCACACGGGTGAAAAGCCATTTTCGTGTTCAGTTTGCGGTAAAGCCTTTTCTCAAAGGCAAGATTTACAAAAACACACAAGAACCCACACTGGTGAAAAACCATTTTCGTGTTCAGTTTGCGGTAAAGCCTTTTCTCAAAAGCAACACTTAAAAACGCACACAAGAACCCACACTGGTGAAAAACCATTTTCGTGTTCAGTTTGCGGTAAAGCCTATTCTAGAAATGAATCCTTAAAAATCCACATAACAACCCACACTGGTGAAAAACCATTCTGAGAATACATGTTGGCTAAGGATTGAAAGCCTACCATAACTCAATCTTCGTTTTATTCTCCATCTCTTGATGTTTATTGTGCCCAATCTGAATAAATCAAACCATTCTCCATTTTGGAGCATCAACCGGATGTTTTTTCGACGGACAGTTTGTCGAACAGACATTTCGTCGATGGATTCGCTCGCTCTCAAAGTTATAAACATGAGAGAGGGAGAGTTTGTCATTGCATTGACAATTAAACACTTTAGCATGTCACATATACAAACACACACCGTTTACAAGAAATTACAAATAATATACTAATAGTCTCGATGTGTCTGTTCGGCGAGCTGTCTGGCGTCGTCGCGGGCTAAAAGTATACTAAGACTTTTATTTGTTTGATAAAAATGACCAGATAAAGTATTTCAACACCTTGCTGTATTGCAAGTTCTCTCACTTAGAATTTGAGAGAATGAAGGTTCATCTGCACCTCACAGTCAACATGAATCGGACGTCTACCGCCATCAATGGCAGCCGATGGATTAAATGAGTACTGAGTGTAGTGTGGCCAAGCGGTCCAATGTGCTGGATTTAAGCTTCAGTCTCAGGAGGCATGGGTTCAAATCCCACAACTGCGAATAATTCACAGGCTGTTTATGAGATTTAGTCGTAAGGATAGACTTAAAAGACGCAAATGTGTTGTGATAAGCGGTGGCCAATGACGGCTTTGCTTGCTTTTTCAATTTCTGTATGAGGGATCATTGTAATCGCAGTATAATTGTATTTTGCATTCTGAAAATCTTGTTTACACTTTTTAACGTGTAATATCGATCCACACTATTCAAATACAGTAATACCTTAAGATACAAGCTTACAGTGGGATCGAGCTAGTATGTCAATTTACTCGTATCTCAAGTCAATTATTCCCATAGAAATGAACAAAATACAAATTACCTTATTTTCACGACTATAAGGTTCACCGCATTATAAGGCGCACCCTCAATGTTTGACACATTTTAATTTTTTTCCCATATAAAGCACACTGGATTATAAAGCGCCCTGTCTATTTTGGAGAAAATTTAAGACTTTTAAGTGCGCCTTATAGTCGTGAAAATACGGTAATCAGTTTCCATACTAAAAAAACACAAAAAATTGTTCTAATTTACTACCGAATCACAATTGAGAACATCTGGTATGCTCATATTGCAAATTTGTCTTGTATGTTGGAACACTTGTATGTCAAGGTAATACTGTATAAGAAAAGAGTGTTGTTGAAGATTTTATTTACTTCCAAATTCTATCCGAAATAGTAGAGCCTAAATTAGGAAATTACAAAGTGAATAATCAATAATGTGATCTAAATGATACATTAGTAACATTAGTAGATATATGGTGTGAAAGACAATGAATTTGCTCAAAATAAATAAGTTGTACAATGTCCTTATACTTTTGTCATATTATAAGATGAATCACGTTTTTAAACCGATTTATCGTGTCATCTTTTTGGTAGTTCCAATAAAGCTCTCTTTTTGGCGAAAAATACTTTTTGGGTCTTTTTGTTGACAAAATCAGCCTTCCAAATTCAAAGGTGACAAAAAAGAGAAGTGTTATGTGCTAAGATTTAAAAATTAAGGAAAATGAATACATTAATTTGAACAATTTGACAAATTAATAGTTTTCTTTCTACAGGGGTGAAAATACAGTAACTTCATGTCTGAAATTAGCGGTTAATTGTTTTTATCTTTTTGATGTTGAAGGGGATAATTGGTAGAAAAGTAACTACATTTTTATTTTTGCTTTACTTGGCTTATTTACATTAGAAAAGCGTAACCGGACGATTCGCCGAAAGACGTTTCGCCGAATGGATGTTTGGCCGAACGGAGGTTTCGCCGAAACTGGATCGTGTGTGTACACCAGTGGCGGGCGGTGCATTTTCTGGTAGCGCCTTCAACGTATCAATCCAACCCTCAAAAACTTTTATGGCTATAAAACCTCTACTGCAGCTACAGCTGCGACACATAAAAAAAAATCAATAAATTAATGCACAAAAATGGGGTAAAATCCACTTCCTAGCAGCATTTCATGATTAAATACAAATACTGGAGCTTTTCACACATGAAACCGGGCGAGGGGGTGATTTTTTTTCCCGTTTTTTTTCCACGACAACGCACTCGTAAACGGAACAAACAAATTTAAATTAACTTGGATTAATATATACAGACACTCAAACATACGTTTAATGTAACTTTACACAAAACTGAATTCTAATTTTGTTGTAATCTTTTGTTACCTTCGTTTTCCGGGTTGGCGGTTTGCCACGCCTCCACCCTCACGTTCGCTATCGATGGACTGTTTGCTGTTGTATTGCCTTCAAAATATTCCCAAAATGATGCACACAAATGTCCTCACAATAGGATAACGCAAGACCACTTGCCAACGAGAAATAGTCTTTAAAGAACGATCGCGGGAGCTTCTTTCCTCAGAAAGAATAACAGGAAATACAATAGTTGAGCTTACCCACGTATTGATTGTGGGTAATGAAGTTTTATTCTGAGAAAGGTTGCCATTGCCTATGGGTGTTGTGTGCACGAGTATACTTCATTACCCAGAAAGCCCTCTTTTTGCCCGCGCATGCGCGTTGTGCGTTTCCTTGTCTTAGGAGAAACTCTTCTGAATTAATCGTTCCGTGCTCGTAAATATTGTTATACACGAAATATATGCAAAAAAGACCTCCTCCTATGCTTTTGCTTGTTAGTTCCTTTGAACGATCGTTCCGAAAAAGCGTTCGGCTAGCTAGCGATACCGCAGCGTCAGGGATTTGCGGGTGTAGCCACGTTTCCGTGATGAGAATAATGTTACAGTTCTTAACAAAGCTGTTGGTGGCAATTCGAAGTTCCAACTCATCCATTTGGTGGGTGATGGATCTGGCGTTGGTCAAAAAGATACTCGGAAGCGGTGCTCGGTGTGGTTGTTGACTTAGCTTAGCAGCAAGTAGCAGTAAGGTGAATTCTGGTAAAGATCGAGACTACGGACTTCCCAAGTGTATTTGTATTTGTCATAAATAAAAAATGATTATGGGATTGCGTATGTTACACCCTGCATTCGATCTTGACACACAGGGGGAAACAATCAGAACAGTGAGATGTTGTTGTTACTTCAATCCAACTTTTACTGTAATGATTCAACACACCTCCCGTGCCTCAAGCTATTTGCTAAGACATCAGTAATCGAATACCGATCTTCACATTCAATCCAAACTCGTTGTGCATTCTCAACATTCAATCATTAATAAATCAAACACTCTAGTATGTCACACTAATAGATCAAACACTCTAGTACAGGGGTGGCCAAACCCGTCCTCGAGGGCCGCTGTGGGTGCAGGTTTTTGTTCCAACCGATCCAGCCCAGGCACTTTGACCAATGAGATTTCTGCAGAAAACAAGAAGCACCTGACTGCAATCCACTGATTGCACTTGTAGGACACCAGATTGGTGAAAAGGTGTCCTCTTGATGGGTTGGAATGAAAACCCGCACCCACTGCGGCCCTTTGTGGAATAGTTTGGACAACCCTGCTCTAGTATGTCACACTCTCCCCCACAAAAACAAACGTCGTCCCGACATCAGTATATTCCAAATATCTTCCCCTTGTTGGTTGTAATGCTGAACAGTCTAGCGAACTTGTCATTTCACATCCTCTTCTGTAAGCTGATACTCATGAAAACTCCAGGCGGCAAGGGCCACAGTTCAAATATAATCCACAACTCGTACGGTCCACGTTCACTGGATGGAAACTGTAATCACAGTCCGTAACAGTCCATGTTCGCATAATACATGTCACCCTTGTAGGCTCAAGCCTGTTGGAGTCCATACATAAAGGGTGGTTGAATGTAATATGGCTGCAGGTGTACTAACCAAGGAACCACTCCTGGTGCAGGGTAAGCAGGTAGCAGCTGATGTGGTGACTGAGTACTATAACAGGAGGGGACACCAAGCTGATCATAGGTCGTTCGTCGTGGTGGATGTCTCTCACTTCTTGGCCGTTCATAAGTCAACGCCTCAGGTTCATTCACAGTGGTTGGCGGAGAGGTCTCTGATAAATGATCATCACGAGGATCTTCAACAGCCAGATTTGTTCCCTCACCAGGCAGGTCCTCCAGCTGATAGTCATCTTCTGCTTGTACTGGTCCGGAAGCAGGGCCCTTCACTTCGAGTCTCTGATTCGCTGGCAGTGGCCTGTGCTTAGACTCCATCCCTTGGGCATCTCTCTCATTTAGCACCTGGAGGGGCTCGTAGTAAAAGTCATCTTCGTAACCACTGTCTTGGTCTGTCTCTTGAAGATGAGATACCGGCTGCTGTTTATTTCTCTCCATACTCTTGTCAATTTTTCCTCCTTCTGGTGTCAGGTTTTTTATCAGGATGCGCTCTCCTGGTTGTAGCACGGAGCTCCTCACTTTGGTGTCATAGTGCTTTTTACCTCGTTCTGCAGCTTTTCGTACACTCACGGTGGCAATGGTGTACGCCTCCTCCATCCCTTGTCTCCCTTTCTCCACTTTGGCCTTGTATAACTCCAGCTTGTCAGCTATGATTGCGCGTTCTCTCAGCGCATCCAGTTCATCACGATAGGCACGGGCTGCACGGGCGTCTACGAGCAGCTTCAAATTCTCCTGCTGGAGCCTCTTTATTTCTTCCTCCATGTTTTCCTGCTGGTGTCTGTTGTCCAGCAGTTGTTCATTCCTCTGTTCTAGCTCTTGTCTAAGTCGTCTGATCTTTGCCTTTGAATCGGCAGGTTCCACCATCAGGTGTTGCTGAGTTCCCACCTGCTGCTGTTGCATGCTGGGAGGATTGACGATGGCCTGTGGACTGGGTGTGCCACAAAGCACACGAACCACACCTTCCCTTTCCTGAGTTAGCTCTGCTATAGTCTCTTCTTTTAGTGTTCTGCCTCCTCGGATTTTACATCCAGCTTGGAAATGTCCTCCACTCCCACACCGATAATGTGTGCACTTCACATCTCGCCCTCCCTGCTGACAAGCAAAACACCTTCTTGGGACATAAGCAGGGCGGCTAGTGTTCCAGGGGGGTGCTGGGGGCTTGCTGTAGTAATTTTGTTTTTCAAAAGGTGGCTGGGGCTCCCTAACTGGTCTTCTAACTGAAGGTGGGAGGTAGGACTGAGGCTGAAACATAGCCTGCTGTAGTGTCTCTCTAATCTGAGCTATCTCTGCACTGAGAACTTTAAGAGAAGCAACACTTGCCTTAAGTTCAGTCAACTCCGCTCGTACCTCACGGGACACTTTTGGTTTTTCTTCTCCAGGGCAATTGGTAGGTCGTAGTTCTTCTGAGTGCACCTTGCTAATATGTGTCGCTGCCTGTGGGGTACTAAACTTCTTTTTATTTCTCCTTTCTGTTTCATTAGCACAGGCTACATTTAACCGCTCTAGCAAAAGCTCATCTGAAGTCTTACAGTTCAGCAAGAGAGGCTGCATATCTACTCTAACACTGTCACTCTGGAGACCAGTGAGTATCGTGTGCAAGCACATACGCTGGACTAAACTTGGGTCATACTGGAGTCCTGATTCTGATTCTCGAGATGCAAACAGTACCTTCTGTCTAAGAACTAAGACTCGCATTAAGAAACTTTGAGGAGTCTCTTTGATATGCTGCACTTCTGAAGCTAACTGCACATAGAGGTCGGTAGCACTCCTTTCCTGAAAATGAGCGCGTAGGATGCGTTTGAGTGTGGGAAGAGTGAGGTTAGGTTTCTCTTCCAAATAATTACGTAGCTGCAAACTGGGGGAGATAGCTCTGATAACTGCATCAATAATTTCCACATCTCGGTAACCCCTATTCAGTCCATTTTCAATTTGATGAACAAGGCTGGAGAATGTCAGCTTGTCCCTCTGGCCTGTTTCACCTATTTGGCCGGCAATTTTGAAGTCCTTGCGCCAGTATGAGCTTGGCTGGGGCTGGGGAGACACACCCCCTTGAGGGTCCGCAGCATCTGGTAGCTGGGGCAAAGTTATTGGAGTCTCTTCCAATCTTGATCCTTGCTTTTCGTTTTCATCTATTTTGACTTCATGCTTCATATCTGATATTTTATCTTTCAGTTTCAACAATTCAGACATGCCTTCATCCTGCAGTTCCTCTAGTTCTTCTCTTTCTAGGTACTTTACAATGTGAGCCACTAATGATAGACGCGATTTCCGTTTAACACTTCTTAATATGTTAAGAAAATCACATATTTCCAGTAGGTTATTTTCCGTCAGGTTGTTCAATGTTCCTACCACCTCTTCGAGTAACTGTTCCATTTTGTTGACGATCTAGGAGCTCTGTTGACTGTACAGGAGTGAACTCTGAACTGGCACGTCTTTACTGTCCCTCTGATGATCTCGTAGGCCTCAGATGACAAGTACTCAACCGCCAACTTCCAGTTCTTCTTAAACAGCAACACCTCCTCTCACTGCCATCTGCCTGGTTTGTAGTGTTTGGGGGGATTTAGCTGGCTCAGAATTCAGTGAGCAGATCTTGGACACTGGACATCTGAACAGCAATCCCAGCAGTGCCTCCAAAATGTTACACCCTGCATTCGATCTTGACACACAGGGGGAAATAATCAGAACAGTGAGATGTTGTTGTTACTTCAATCCAACTTTTACTGTAATGATTCAACACACCTCCCGTGCCTCAAGCTATTTGCCAAGACATCAATAATCGAATACCGATCTTCTTTAACATGCCCCACACTTGCCATGTGGATCAAAGGATCAACAATCGAACACCGATACACACATTCAATCCAAACTCGTTGTGCATTCTCAACATTCAATCATTAATAAATCAAACACTCTAGTATGTCACACTAATAGATCAAACACTCTAGTATGTCACACAGGCATTTCCACACGTGGATTCTGATGATGGCGGCGCCTTTGTTGATAGCTGCTAGCTAAAATAAGCTAAGAAAAAGTAGGGCGCAAAGCTTTAACGGGTTCTTCGACGACTTGAGGACTTGTTTCTTTGATGCTGCTAGCTAAGATAAGCTAAGATAAAGCATAAACACGCTCTTCGACGACGTTTTCCTTCAGTAGCTGCTAGCTAGGCTAAGCTAACTTAGCCAGGAAAATTCCAACGAGTTCTTCGGTGACTTGTTTCTTTGATAGCTGCTAGCTAAACTAAGCTAAAGCATAAACAAGCATTCGGCGACTTGTTCCTTTGATATCTGCTAGGCTTAGCTAAAGTAGTGCGCAAAGGTTCAACGAGTTCTTGGACGAACCGGACTTGTTTCTTTGGTAGCTGCTAGCTAGGCTAAGCTAGAGAAGGTTTTGCTGATAGTGATGGGACGATCGACACTGTTGCGTCAGCACTGTGCCGAGAGTTCAAGAGTGAAAGTCGGAAGTAGGGCGTGTATAGCTTCAAGAAAGAATCACGTGACCGGTACAGGAAATGTATAGTTTGGCCAAAGTGTTTAGTATAAAGACATAAACTGTATCAAAGTGTCGTAGGCCTGTTGGATGGGCTTTTGCGTAATTGTCATATGTATATCAAAGAAACAACTCGTTTTAAGAAGTTTTCCCCAGTGTGGAACCATTTTGATCGTGTGACGCAAAACGAAATCACTTTTATTTCATGTGATTTAACAGTTAACAAAAATGTGGACATAAGTTAAAAATTGTAACTCAAATTTGATCTATTTTACATAACTCCGTTTGGAATATAAAAAACAAGGGTTTGTTTCACCTGCAATGATTATATAACTACTGCAGGGGTCACTAATGAATGACCAACACGGTTTCAATACAGTGCCGACACAGTGTGTCAATACAATCCTTGGTATATCAAAAGCTTTTAGGTAATCAAAAACACCAAAAGCAAACTGAAAACATAAAAGCCCTGAATCAAAAATTACAAAAAAGAACCAAAAGAGGTAGAACACAAGAATAAATACAGACATGGGTTAATGAGACATGGAAAAATAGTTGGGTGACACACAGGTGAAAGCAATGGACAATCAATGACAAGTTTCAAGCCATCAATTGTTTTTTTTAATCAATGGTTATATATAATGAAGACTACGACATATTTTAATCATATATTTTACTACAGATGAATCATTGCAACAAAACATAAGGCTTTATTTTTATATATTACTACTGTATGATTAAACACATGTTTTCAGGTTGATGACGCACGCAAACAGAATGTTCCCTTATATTAATGCTTGCACAAGGAATAAAGGAAGCTTTCAGTACAAGATATTCTTTTGAGGTTGATTACTGATGGCTTCACCCAAGGCCAACTGATACAGAGGCAACTGGAAAATCCCAAGAGAGGGTGGAACCCTCGAGACCGTCGTGGACCGGTCAACATCATACCTTTAATCAGCTAATGCGTTATTCATATTTGTGTTATGAAAACTGGGCAACTCGGTTTGGGTGTTGTCTCTCGATGGTCACGAAGACGCACAGCTGTTAGTGTTAGGGACCCGAGACCCAGAGCTCTGTATTAGATCTCCTTATCAGGAATAAATCATCTGTGGAGTAATCCTGGTCTTCTCTCCCGATGCTAAACATGCACTATTGTTAGGTCGATAAGCCATAGTTTCAGATAGACAAACGTTGGAGTCAGATGCCAAAACTTATCGTCTAACAGTCCAAAATGTCTTTAACAGTTTGCTTTGTCACATTCCCATACGTATTTGATGCATTTCCAGTTCAGATTAAACTGTCTGAGCCAGTTTCTTCCACAGAGGGATGCTCCCTTTCCCTTCACGACTAACAGTGGCATTTCCACTTCTTGATCCTCAAATTTTACTTTGGTCATGAACTGTCCAGAAACCTGAATGCTGCCCCCATTGTAAGCTTTAAGCTTCACCTTTGCGGGCTGTCAAGGCAAATGTGCAAACATTCTGCTATAGGTTGCTTGTGAAATGACACTTCTTGCTGCTCCAGTGTCTATTTCCATGTCAAGAGACACCCCATTAATAGTGAATGTGGCCCTGTATAGCTCATCATTATCACTACTGACTGTCATGATGGCAAACTCTTCTTGTTCTGCCTCAGAAAGCAATCTTCTTTGGCACATTTCATTTTTTGAGTGCACTCACGAACCTGTCTCGCAGCGCCGAATCCAAATTTGTGCCAAACTCACAATTTGCTGCTTGTTGCTTTAGTTCTGCTACATACTGTGCCACAGTTTGATTCCTCTTTTGATTACATTTGTTAAAGCGGAATCTTTCTGCGACCAATGTTGGCTTTGGCTCAAAATGTTCCTTCAAAATCCTCACATTGTCGTTGTTAGACGTAAAGTTTTAGCACCTGACCCTAATTCCTTAACTCAGTCTTATCCCGTCTAACAATTGTGCATGTTCAGCATCGGAGGAAAGAGACCAGGGTTGAGCGGTTTAATCCACAGATGATTTATTCCAGACAAATTGATCCTTACAGAGCTGCAGGTCCCCCTCCCAAATATAAACCAGCTGAGCATCGCCGTGCATAGTGGAGGATGAGAAAAGACAAAAGTCCAAACCTGAGTTTTCCCAGTTATAGTATAATACAAAAATGAATATTCATTCGCTGATTCCAATGAGATGCGGACTGGTCCACGACGGTCTTGAGGGGTATCCTCCCTGGGATTTTCCACTGTACATTTGTCTCCGTAACTGCTGGCCCTGGAATCCACATCGTCTAAGTCCTTGTCTCCACTGTCCTTTGAAGTCCGCACCATCTGTCTAGCACCTTGTCTCCACTGTCTTTTGGAAGCCCACCATCTGTCTTCTTATCAGCGTGAAATCAACCTCAAAGAAGAATCTCAGACAGAGAGCCTTTGTACATTGTAATCGAGTCAAGAACAAGAGTTTTAATCCTACAGTGGTGATATATCAAAATGAAACAGCTACAATAAAATATGTCACATTCTTCATCGTCGAAAGATTTATCTTTGGGCTTGTCAGGTTGGACCAAATTCCTCAAATGTCCATATGTGGTAGCTCCCATTACGCATAGCAACATGGCTACATACTTCGCCGGGTCGATGTCGTTAGCATCAAGGAACTGCTCCAACCACTCGATATATGTGTTCCACGGCTAATTTTCAGTCTTATATTCATCAACCTTGCCGATTTGGGCCATTGTACTCACTACTACTGACAGTGTCTCTTTTGCCTTTTTCCCTCCGCAATTAATCCACATCGCCAGTTGTACTGTATTTAAGAAGAGAGCCAGGACACAGTCATCCGTTGACGTCTTTTACCTTGAACCAAGAGTGCAACAATGCTGATACCCATGTATGGATGCGCCACAGTTCAACAGGTGGACTCAACGAACTTATCCCTAATAGGTTGGAATACACCACATATTATAAGGACATGGTCTCCCCAGGATAACACCAAATATTAATTTACGTCAAAGTCTTAGAAATCCAAATAGAAACTTCAAGTTTCTTCTTCCTTTGTATTTGAGAAAATAACGCAACAGAGTGAATTTGAAATGAATGACTTTACGTATTGTTATTAAGTACAGGTGAGTTGCCTTACTGCTGGAAGCCGCAATTCTGATTGGACCAATGTGTGTCACATGACCTACAAGACCCAATATTTTTCGAAGAATTTGTTTCATTTTTAGGTACAAAACCAATGTTGTTTTCCAGGTTTTTACCCAAAATGTGTGGAGTTGTAGTTTCTGATTTAGGTGTGCTGATTTTCTTTCATTTTATATTAGTGTTACTTTTACTCTAGGTCGTATTGGCTGGAATAAGGTCGTCCTTATTCATGGTTGGTTAGATGCTTAAATATGAAAACACACATCTGGAAGCAGCACAACCAGGGGAAAAGCAATGAAAGGAAGCCGACAGACATTTTGGAATTAATTAATAAGTATTCATAGACAAAACATAATTAACATCAGTCTGTGATTCAGATATTTTTTTAGGCCGGCAGAGAAGGCCTTGCAGGCCCTGATGGTCCACCACTGCGTAAACTTTGCATGCCTTGCGATAAGAACAATACATTTGGAACCCACAAGGTTTATTGGAGACTGCCTGGTGGTGTGTTGGTTCACTCACCTGACTACAATGTGGGGAGTTGTGGGCTCGATTCCTGATGGTAGTATGATTGTGAGTGCAAATGATTGTCTGTCTCTCTGTGTGCCCTAAGGCAGTCTGGTGACCAGTCTAGGGTGGAGTCTGCCTTTTGTCTAAAGTCCACAAGTACATGCTCCAACAACCCATTACAAAGATGCGCGGGACCCATGATGACTGAATGAATTCATTGGAAGTGTTGTCTTCCCATGACACTGATGCTTGGCTCAACGCAATCAGAAGATTTCTTGCCAGAAGAGGACACGTAACAGAGATGTATTATGATAAAGGAAGCAATTTCCAATCAGCTGACAAGGAAATACATCAATGAATTGAATACAAACAGGATTGAAAAATACTTGCAACAAAAAGGAACAACTCGAGCTCTTATTGTACAATTAGACCAATAGTCAATCATCAGTTGAGGTTTTGAGCAGACTCTGCCAGCTGAAGTAGCTCAGATGGGAGACTGTTAAACTGAAGATTCTAAGGTCCCTGAATCAACCCTGGGCTTCAGCAGTCCATTTTGCTTTTATTTTAAACTCATTTTAAAACTGAAAAATCACATTAATCAATTTAAATAAGACATGAATCTTGTTTTAAAATACAGGAAATTGCTGAAACATGATTCAAATCAGTCCTTTATTTTTTTTATTATGTCATTAAGAAAGAAAAAAGATACTCCCCGCGGTGGCAATACCAATAATTTCCACAAGAAGACAGTCTCCCTACGTCTCTTATGACTTAAATGTTAAGTCATAAGAGACATAGGGAGACTACGAGCTTAATGCCTTCCGGGACTGAACGCGTATGTCGATTTACCCGTATCTCAAATCAACATTTCCCATAGAAATGAACTAAAAACAAATTAATTCGTTCCAAGCCTCTGAAAAAACACAAAAACAGGATATCGGATTGGAAAAACATTTATTTGTTCTAATTCGACATCTTTTAACAAAGTCACAAATAACTAGTGGTTTAATAGTACTAAAATGTGTTTAATAGTACCAAAATTAGACGGAGAGACTTTTTGCACAGCAAGACGCTCGTAACATAACATAAACAAATTTAAATGAACTTATATTACGTTGCAGACACACTCAAAAATAAGTTTAATCGAACCTAACACTAAACTTAATACTAATTTAGTTTGACATTTGATACCTTTCTTCTCCCGGGTTGGCTCTATTTGCCCCGCCTCCAAACTGACTTTCATTCAATATCGACTGTTGTTTGATTTTGTCTTCCCTTCAAAATATTCCCAAAACGATGCACAAAAATGTCCTCACAATAGGATAACGCAGGACCACTTGCCAATGAGAATTAGTATACTCCTCTCGTATTAGCGATCGATCTGCCATTCGCACTGACTAACGGAAAAAAAAAACACAGTGCTTGTAGAGACATTACACGAGGGACTTGCGACGGGAAAAACAGTGCCCATGATGTACTTATGAGCAGCCTCTCGGGTCCACTGTATGCTCGTATATCAAAATTTGTCTCATATCTCAAGATAAATATTTGCTCGAAATTTTACTCGTATCTCAAATTGCTCATATGTCGGGGCACTCGTATGTCGAGGTACTACTGTACTGTAATACATAGCTAGACTGGCTTCCTCCATATACAAACTTTACTTACTTCTCACAAGTAACCATAAGAAGGTCGACTTGATTCCAAAACAATAGAAAGACTGTGTAACCTAAAAACAGGGAAAAAAAATACAAAAGGAAAACCAGGCTGGATTCTTCAAAGGAGTTTAAAAACCACCTCTCCTGCCTGGGAAATGAATAAATGTATATTTTTAAATACAAGTGACCCGACCCCCCCACCCCCCACCCCCCTGTTCGCAAGGATTAATATATTAAGCCTGTACCCTTTACAGCAGGGGTCTCAAACTTGCGGCCCGCGGGCCAACTGCGGCCCTCGGGACGATAATTTGCGGCCCCCGTCTTAATATGAAAGATCGATTTTTTTTTTTTTAATTTTTTTTTTTTTTTTTTTTTTACCCCTTTCCCCATGATGGCGCCGTTTAAGTGGCAGCCAGTGGCAGTAGCTCTGTCCACTCATGTTTTTCTTGTTTTACAGCATGTTTTACATGAAAAATTAGAGGGAACATTGACATGCACCTGCTTGTGGCAGGTGTGATACTGGTGTGCCGATAGCGAGCAATCATGATGTCGTGACAGACGGACAGGTCGTACTAGTATTTGTTAGTTTAATGATTAAATACAAATACTAGTATTTGTATTTAATCATTAAACGCTGTTTTCAGCTGGATTTGACCGAATTTGAGAGCATTTTGAGCCGTTTGGCGAATGGACGTCTATAGACGTTTTTTTGCCTCCATCGCGATATCATCCAGTATTTGTATTTAATCATTAAATGCTGTTTTAGGATGGATTTGACCCGATTGCTGTCATTTTACGGCTCGGTTCTGCTACATCTGCCTGCCCAAGAGTGCTTATTCCCGGACTGCCATTGATGGTAGACGAACATTGATTTTTACTATAATTTGGACAACACCGGCGGCGGGCCGGATTAAAAATCCTAACGGGCCGTATATGGCCCGCGGGCCGAGGTTGAAAAACTTGTACACACACGATCCGGCGGGGCGAGCGTTCGAATCCCGTTTCGGCGAAACCTCCGTTCGGCCGAATGAACGTTCGGTGGAACGTCCATTCGGCGACCTGCCCGTCTGTCAAACGTCCGTCGGCGAAACGTCTTTAGGCGAATCATCCGAGTACCGATGATGTCGCTCACACTGGTACTCAGTGCGCTCAGGGAGGTTGTCTTTCTGCTCAGACCAACAAAAAATTAGAGGGAACTTTGGTTCGGAGCTGAATGAACCAATCACGGTGAGGTATACGGCTCTGGAGGGCGGGACATCGGCCGGGTTGTCCAGTGCCTCGCTCACTCACTCATTCATTCCTCCAATCAGCTGGGCGGAGGAGAAGCCGTGAGGCCGATCACTCCGCTCGGCGCGCACACTCCTCCGCTGCTCTCAGCATAGAACTGAATGAGGCGCTATGATCCGTGATCCAGCCTGTGTCAGTGTCTGTAGCCATCTCCGCGATTGAAACGGAGAGCGAAAGTGCACATGCGCCACAAACCCGCGCGACTGAATGTGAAAGATCAACCCGAGACTCATTCCAAGTGGAAAAACATATTACAGAGCCCCAGAGATGTCTCTTTCAAAGCCTGCCGTGAAGAGAAAGGTCGGTGATGAGCACAGACAGTTTCAAGAAAAGTGGGGAGTGCAATATTTCTTTGTTGAACAGAGGGGCACCCCGACGTGTCTCATTTACACTGAAAAAGTTGCGGTGCACAAGGAATACAATTTGAAACGTAATTGTACTACGAGACATGCTGAGGGGTACGAAAAATACCAGGGAGATGAGAGAGCCAACCAGGTTGCCAGTCTTAAAACACGTCTTCTGAGGCAACAGGATCTCTTCAAGAAGGCTACCAAAGACAGTAATGCAGCAGTCAAAGCTAGCTACGCCGTTTGTGAGTTGATTGATCCTGTGCTAAGTGATCCCAAATGGCTCATGGACTTGGCTTTTCTTGTTGATATCACACATGAGCTTAATGTACTGAACAAGAAGCTACAAGGCCAGGGGCAACTTGTCAGTGCTGCCTATGACAACGTGAGAGCATTCTGCACTAAACTTGTGTTATGGAAAGCCCAGCTCTCTCAGACAAACCTTTGCCATTTCCCAGCATGCAAGGCTCTCGTGGATGCAGTCACACCATTCAGTGGTGAGAAGTATGTTGAGGCCATTTCGAAGCTACAGGAGGAATTTGATCACAGATTTGCAGACTTCAAGACACACAAAGCCACATTTCAAATTTTTGCGGACCCCTTCTCCTTTGATGTGCAAGATGCCCCTCCTGAGCTTCAAATGGAGTTCATTGACCTGCAGTGCAACTCTGCACTCAAAGCCAAGTTCAGGGAGGTGAGTGGAGAAGCAGACAAGCTTGGGCAATTTTTGAGAGAGTTGACCCCCAGCTTCCCTGAACTTTCCCGAAGGTTCAAGCGGACCATGTGCCTTTTTGGGAGCACATACTTGTGTGAGAAGCTCTTCTCCACCTTGAACTTCAATAAGTCCAAGTACAGGTCCAGACTTACTGATGAGCATCTTCAAGCTCTACTGAGGGTCTCCACTGCTTCCTCCCTCAAGCCAAATGTGACTATGTGAGAAGAAGCGCTGCCAGGTCTCTAGCAGCAAGGAGTAGGCAAGAGAAGCCGTGTTCAGAATATTTCATGTTCAATGTTCCATTCAAGTTCAGAAAGTTAAAGGTTAAAGAGCTGTTAATACAGACATTTGAAACGGAATAAAAATAATTCATTTTCTCTACTTAGCCAGCCAGTGTATATCTACTGTATGCTCATTAGTATTATTTGGTTTTGTATTACTGATTGATTTATTTTTTATTCATCTTTAAGTTAATTTATTTAATTCATTATTTTTGTTAAAAAATAAAGATATTTGATAACGTTGGAATGTTTTATCAGTGCTTTTCTTGTGGAAATCCTGATGCGGCCCAGTCTCACCCAGACTCGGCCTCTAGCGGCCCCCAGGTAAATTGAGTTCGAGACCCCTGCTCTAGATAGAATAATAGACAGTTTATAAAATATATAATTTATCTTGGGGTCTTTGCAGGTTTCAGAAAATATCTTGGTCCTGATGGGAAGGTGTCAGAGTTTTCTGGTGCCAAAGAGGATGTTGAGCCCCCTCAAATCGAAGAGGAGGGGCCAGAGTTCCCCCAACACAGAGAGAGAAGAGCAACTTAAAATAAAAAAGGAGGAAGAAGATGTCACCTGGTCAACTGGTGCGTCCTTGAAGAGAGAAGATGATCTTGGCGTGGCCAGCGGAGGGGCAGAGCCTGCAAACACTTTAACATGGCCCCAAATTAAAGAGCAAAAGAGAGAAGAGCAACTTTCAATCAAAAAGGAGGAGCAGCAAGATGTCACTTGGTCAACTGCTGAGCCTTTCAAGAGTGAAGTTGATCTAGGCGTGGCCGGCAGAGGGGCGGAGCCTCTGCACGGCAGCGACTCAACAAAAGGATGGCAAGAAGAAGCTTTTATTGCTCCTCCATCAGATAGTGACGACTTGCTTTATGATAATGATGACGATGAAGGTCTTAAGAAAAATCCCAATGGCGGCAAACTCTGCAAATGTTCTCAGTGTGGGAAAACCTTTGGTAAAATGTTTACTTTGAAAAGACATATGGCAACCCACATTGGGCAGAGACCGTTTTTGTGCTCCGTTTGTGGTAAAACATTCACACAGAAAGCAAACTTAAAAAGCCACACAAGAACCCACACTGGTGGAAAACAATTTTCCTGCTCAATTTGTGGTCACGCTTTCTTTCGAAAGCAGGACTTAATTATCCACGCAAGGACCCACACTGGTGAAAAAACGTTTTCGTGCTCGATTTGTGGTAAATCTTTCTCTCTCAAGCACAAGTTAAAACTCCACACAAGAACCCACACTGGTGAAAAACCATTTTCGTGCTTAATTTGTGGTCAGACATTCACATGGAAGAAAAGCTTAATTAGTCACACAAGCCCCCACACTGGCAAAAAAACATTTTTGTGCTCAGTTTGTGGTCAAGCCTTTTCTCGAAAGGAACATTTAAAAAGGCACACGAGAACCCACACTGGTGAAAAACAATTTTCCTGCTCATTTTGTGGTCAAGCCTTTTCTCAAAAGCAAAATTTAAGAACCCACATGAGAATCCACAGAGGGGAGAACTCCTTTTCCTTGCGCAGTTAACAACTTCACCAGAACTGACTTTGGGTTCATTTTGTAGTTCTATTACACTTTTATATTTATCCAAACGGATTTGATTGGCATGTAACTAAACTTATCTGGCAATGGATATGTAACTGCCACATTTTAGTTTCACTGTATTTTTTTGTGTATTTTAATGTCAGTTTCACCATACCTCCTGTAGTGGGCGCAGTGGCGCTTGAGCGAGCGTACGTTTGCTAAATGGGAAGATAAGTGCAGCAGAAAAAGCGCTCTCGGTAAGAGAAAGGCAGCACGAGACAAGCTCAGCCAGAAAGTTGCAAGCTAAAGTAATATAAAGAGAAATAAAGAATAAAACCCAGGCTAATTCCTCTTGGTACTCAGCCAACGAGGTGTTTTGTCAATTTTTGTGTATTTATTTTATTTCACAAATTGTCTATTTTTTTTAAGCTAATTTTCGTTTCTGTGTGTTATTAGTTATCTAGGTGTTATTTGTAAATCTGCCAATATGGATTCAATAAATTCATCAGTTTGAGAAAGACACTTAGTACTCACAAGTAAGTACTCAATATTGCAGAAATGTATACCAAAACATGACTTTGAGTCACATATTAAGGCCCATTTTAGAAATTGTTTAAAAAGTCTCCTGGGTTATAGACGCTGGAGCAATTTTTCTTTTTCCAGTATGATTTATTTAGTTCAAATTTGCATTTTCAGTACTCATGATTGACAGTGACACATTGCAGTTGTTTTTCCCAATTGTTAAAACAGAAAATCCGAATACATAACAGGTACGCTAGCGGATAGCAAAACATAGGTACGCTAGCAGATAGCATAACATACGCTAGTGGCTAGCATAATATACGCTAGCGGCTAGCTTAACATACGCTAGCGGCTAGCTTAACAGGTACGCTAGTGGCTAGCAAAACATAGGTATGCTAGCGAATAGCATAACATAGGCACGCTAGCGGATAGCATAACATAGGTACTCTAGCGGATAGCATAACATACGCTAACGGCTAGCGTAACATATGTATGCTAGCAGATAGCATAACATACGCTAGTGGCTAGCATAACAGGTACGCTAGCGGATAGCAAAACATAGGTACGCTAGCGGCTAGCATAAATATGGTAGTGGCTAGCATAACATACGCTAGCGGCTAGCTTAACAGGTACGCTAGCGGCTAGCAAAACAGGTACGCTAGAGGCTAGCATAACATAGGTACTCTAGCGAATAGCATAACATAGGCACACTAGCGGATAGCATAACATAGGTACGCTAGCAGATAGCATAACATAGGTACGCTAGCGGATAGCATAACATACGCAAGCCTAGTGTCATGCTAGTGCCTTATCGGATGATGCGTCCAATGTATTGACAAAAAACTGAAAATATACCCCCAAACGAGACTGCACCCTATCACAAGGTACATTTTATAGTTGTGAAAATACAGTATTTGGGATTTATTCATCAACACTGCTTTGTCTACAAACCTCCTGGGACTTCTTCCATGAAGATCTTGATGAAAGAGTCCTCGCTGAGGGAGCACAGATACTGGACGATGTTCCGGTGCTTCAGTCGCTTGATCAGGCAGATTTCCTCGTGGAGCGGCTGGGAATATTTGTGTTTGTTAGTGGCTGTCAAGTGGTAGGACAAACAATCCACTCACGTGCTGTCCTTTTCTGGAATCTTCTTGATGACTGCTAACGTCCCTGCCGGCATACACCACCCCGTACGTGCCTTTTCCGAGGACCACTTTGTCTTTGTTTTTGTTGGTCTCATACACGTACTGGGAAGGGAAATGCGATAAATTATTCTGGATGGCCATTTAAGATTGAATTGTCTCTTTATGGTTATAGAACTATACTTCCATTTGTAAAAGTTATATTCAATTGTGGAAAAAAAGTGTTGTCATCAGGTTATGCACTTTTTGTTTAGCGTCTTGGGCAAGTAATTACTCTCTCAAGAAGGGTTCTATGTCACTTGTAGTTAGCGTAGCTTTTAGCATAAAGTTAAAAAGATATCCATGAAAGAGTGAAAAATGTGACCACAATCCTAAACTATAAATATTTTGTGATGTGTTATTATATTCTAATATTAATAGAACATACGACAACTGTGTCTAAACCAGGGGTCTCGAACTCAATTTACCTGGGGGCCGCTAGAGGCCGAGTCTGGGTGAGACTGGGCCGCATCAGGATTTCCACAAGAAAAGCACTGATAAAACATTCCAACGTTATCAAATATCTTTATTTTTTAACAAAAATAATGAATTAAATAAATTAACTTAAAGATGAATAAAAAATAAATCAATCAGTAATACAAAACCAAATAATACTAATGAGCATACAGTAGATATACACTGGCTGGCTAAGTAGAGAAAATGAATTATTTTTATTCCGTTTCAAATGTCTGTATTAACAGCTCTTTAACCTTTAACTTTCTGAACTTGAATGGAACATTGAACATGAAATATTCTGAACACGGCTTCTCTTGCCTACTCCTTGCTGCTAGAGACCTGGCAGCGCTTCTTCTCACATAGTCACATTTGGCTTGAGGGAGGAAGCAGTGGAGACCCTCAGTAGAGCTTGAAGATGCTCATCAGTAAGTCTGGACCTGTACTTGGACTTATTGAAGTTCAAGGTGGAGAAGAGCTTCTCACACAAGTATGTGCTCCCAAAAAGGCACATGGTCCGCTTGAACCTTCGGGAAAGTTCAGGGAAGCTGGGGGTCAACTCTCTCAAAAATTGCCCAAGCTTGTCTGCTTCTCCACTCACCTCCCTGAACTTGGCTTTGAGTGCAGAGTTGCACTGCAGGTCAATGAACTCCATTTGAAGCTCAGGAGGGGCATCTTGCACATCAAAGGAGAAGGGGTCCGCAAAAATTTGAAATGTGGCTTTGTGTGTCTTGAAGTCTGCAAATCTGTGATCAAATTCCTCCTGTAGCTTCGAAATGGCCTCAACATACTTCTCACCACTGAATGGTGTGACTGCATCCACGAGAGCCTTGCATGCTGGGAAATGGCAAAGGTTTGTCTGAGAGAGCTGGGCTTTCCATAACACAAGTTTAGTGCAGAATGCTCTCACGTTGTCATAGGCAGCACTGACAAGTTGCCCCTGGCCTTGTAGCTTCTTGTTCAGTACATTAAGCTCATGTGTGATATCAACAAGAAAAGCCAAGTCCATGAGCCATTTGGGATCACTTAGCACAGGATCAATCAACTCACAAACGGCGTAGCTAGCTTTGACTGCTGCATTACTGTCTTTGGTAGCCTTCTTGAAGAGATCCTGTTGCCTCAGAAGACGTGTTTTAAGACTGGCAACCTGGTTGGCTCTCTCATCTCCCTGGTATTTTTCGTACCCCTCAGCATGTCTCGTAGTACAATTACGTTTCAAATTGTATTCCTTGTGCACCGCAACTTTTTCAGTGTAAATGAGACACGTCGGGGTGCCCCTCTGTTCAACAAAGAAATATTGCACTCCCCACTTTTCTTGAAACTGTCTGTGCTCATCACCGACCTTTCTCTTCACGGCAGGCTTTGAAAGAGACATCTCTGGGGCTCTGTAATATGTTTTTCCACTTGGAATGAGTCTCGGGTTGATCTTTCACATTCAGTCGCGCGGGTTTGTGGCGCATGTGCACTTTCGCTCTCCGTTTCAATCGCGGAGATGGCTACAGACACTGACACAGGCTGGATCACGGATCATAGCGCCTCATTCAGTTCTATGCTGAGAGCAGCGGAGGAGTGTGCGCGCCGAGCGGAGTGATCGGCCTCACGGCTTCTCCTCCGCCCAGCTGATTGGAGGAATGAATGAGTGAGTGAGCGAGGCACTGGACAACCCGGCCGATGTCCCGCCCTCCAGAGCCGTATACCTCACCGTGATTGGTTCATTCAGCTCCGAACCAAAGTTCCCTCTAATTTTTTGTTGGTCTGAGCAGAAAGACAACCTCCCTGAGCGCACTGAGTACCAGTGTGAGCGACATCATCGGTACTCGGATGATTCGCCTAAAGACGTTTCGCCGACGGACGTTTGACAGACGGGCAGGTCGCCGAATGGACGTTCCACCGAACGTTCATTCGGCCGAACGGAGGTTTCGCCGAAACGGGATTCGAACGCTCGCCCCGCCGGATCGTGTGTGTACAAGTTTTTCAACCTCGGCCCGCGGGCCATATACGGCCCGTTAGGATTTTTAATCCGGCCCGCCGCCGGTGTTGTCCAAATTATAGTAAAAATCAATGTTCGTCTACCATCAATGGCAGTCCGGGAATAAGCACTCTTGGGCAGGCAGATGTAGCAGAACCGAGCCGTAAAATGACAGCAATCGGGTCAAATCCATCCTAAAACAGCATTTAATGATTAAATACAAATACTGGATGATATCGCGATGGAGGCAAAAAAACGTCTATAGACGTCCATTCGCCAAACGGCTCAAAATGCTCTCAAATTCGGTCAAATCCAGCTGAAAACAGCGTTTAATGATTAAATACAAATACCAGTATTTGTATTTAATCATTAAACTAACAAATACTAGTACGACCTGTCCGTCTGTCACGACATCATGATTGCTCGCTATCGGCACACCAGTATCACACCTGCCACAAGCAGGTGCATGTCAATGTTCCCTCTAATTTTTCATGTAAAACATGCTGTAAAACAAGAAAAACATGAGTGGACAGAGCTACTGCCACTGGCTGCCACTTAAACGGCGCCATCATGGGGAAAGGGGTAAAAAAAAAAAAAAAAAAAAAAATTAAAAAAAAAAAAATCGATCTTTCATATTAAGACGGGGGCCGCAAATTATCGTCCCGAGGGCCGCAGTTGGCCCGCGGGCCGCAAGTTTGAGACCCCTGGTCTAAACTCATACTCGCGCATGCTAGCAATTAGCATGAAAAGCTAAGGTTCAGAACATTAACCCACTAGCATTAGCAAGGTAGCTCAGTCAACTTACCAGACAGATAGACAACTCTGTTACAGCATTTTGTTGATTCTATTTTAAGAGTTTTTACATCTTTATTTGGAGATTTTTGCACTTGTGACGACTATTAAGAGTAATCCTATTATCATTTTCTACAGGCTTCCTCATTGGAGGCTAAGCAAAGTTGAGAAACACTGTTCTGCCCGCTTGAGTATGAAGACAAATTTAATTTCACAACAATTTGGGAAGGACAGAAATGTGGTGGGAACAAACCTCAAGTATTCCCTCACTGAGATGATTCACATCCTGGGTGGCGTCTTCTGCCTTGTGGAGCTGAGAATGTATCAGATCACAGAAACTGAGGAAACATCAAGACAAGACATTATGTTATGTTTGGGCAAAATAAGTTGTATTAGGAAATTTCAACTATCACAGAGAGGTCATGGCCCATGTGGGGGTTGAGCCCACGACCTTGGCGTTATTAGCACCACACTCTGACCAACTGAGCTAACTGGCCACGTGTCTGAGAATCCAGATTTTGCCTTATGACGCAAATGCAACACGTCAGCTAGCTAAACAGTTATGTTACGGCAAAAGCAGCTATAGTAGGCAATTTCAAATAGTGCAGAGAGGTCGTGGCCCGTACAGGGGTCGAACCCGTGACATTGGCGTTATTAGTACCATGCTCTGACCAACTGAGCTAACTGACCATGTGCCGTAAAATCCAGATTTTTGCGTGATGACACAAATGCAACACGTCAGCTAGCTAAACAATTATGTTACGGCAAACGAAGTTGTAGTCGGCAATTTCAAAAGACTACGGAGAGGTGATGGCCCGTACGGGGGTCGAACCCACGACATTGGTGTTATTAGCACCACACTCTGACCAACTGAGCTAACTGGCCACGTGTCTGAGAATCCAGATTTTGCCTTTTGCCTGATGCAAATGCAACACGTCAGCTAGCTAAACAGTTATGTTACGGCAAAAGCAGCTTTTGTAGGCAATTTCAAATGGTGCAGAGAGGTCGTGGCCCGTACAGGGGTCGAACCCACGACATTGGCGTGATTAGCACCACGCTCTGACCAACCGAGCTAACCAGCCATGAAAAAGCCATTTTTTTGCGTGATGACGCAAATGCAACACTTCAGCTAGCTAAACACTTATGTTACGGCAAAAGAAGTTGGAATAGGCAATTTCAAATGACTACGGAGAGGTCATGGCCCATATGGAGGTCAAATCCACGACCTTGGCATTATTAGCACCTCGCTCTGACCAACTGAGCTAACCAGCTATGCGCAAAGTGGCCATGATTTTTGTGTGATGCCCGCAAGTGCAAATATCAGATAGCTAAATTGTTATGTTACGGCAAAATAAATCATTTTAGGCAATTTATCTTACTCTAGAGCAGGGGTCTCGAACTCAATTTACCTGGGGGCCGCTAGAGGCCGAGTCTGGGTGAGACTGGGCCGCATCAGGATTTCCACAAGAAAAGCACTGATAAAACATTCCAACGTTATCAAATACCTTTATTTTTTAACAAAAAATAATGAATTAAATAAATTAACTTAAAGATGAATAAAAAATAAATCAATCAGTAATATAAAACCAAATAATACTAATGAGCATACAGTAGATATACACTGGCTGGCTAAGTAGAGAAAATGAATTATTTTTATTCCGTTTCAAATGTCTGTATTAACAGCTCTTTAACCTTTAACTTTCTGAACTTGAATGGAACATTGAACATGAAATATTCTGAACACGGCTTCTTTTGCCTACTCCTTGCTGCTAGAGACCTGGCAGCGCTTCTTCTCACATAGTCACATTTGGCTTGAGGGAGGAAGCAGTGGAGACCCTCAGTAGAGCTTGAAGATGCTCATCAGTAAGTCTGGACCTGTACTTGGACTTATTGAAGTTCAAGGTGGAGAAGAGCTTCTCACACAAGTATGTGCTCCCAAAAAGGCACATGGTCCGCTTGAACCTTCGGGAAAGTTCAGGGAAGCTGGGGGTCAACTCTCTCAAAAATTGCCCAAGCTTGTCTGCTTCTCCACTCACCTCCCTGAACTTGGCTTTGAGTGCAGAGTTGCACTGCAGGTCAATGAGCTCCATTTGAAGCTCAGGAGGGGCATCTTGCACATCAAAGGAGAAGGGGTCCGCAAAAATTTGAAATGTGGCTTTGTGTGTCTTGAAGTCTGCAAATCTGTGATCAAATTCCTCCTGTAGCTTCGAAATGGCCTCAACATACTTCTCACCACTGAATGGTGTGCCTGCATCCACGAGAGCCTTGCATGCTGGGAAATGGCAAAGGTTTGTCTGAGAGAGCTGGGCTTTCCATAACACAAGTTTAGTGCAGAATGCTCTCACGTTGTCATAGGCAGCACTGACAAGTTGCCCCTGGCCTTGTAGCTTCTTGTTCAGTACATTAAGCTCATGTGTGATATCAACAAGAAAAGCCAAGTCCATGAGCCATTTGGGATCACTTAGCACAGGATCAATCAACTCACAAACGGCGTAGCTAGCTTTGACTGCTGCATTACTGTCTTTGGTAGCCTTCTTGAAGAGATCCTGTTGCCTCAGAAGACGTGTTTTAAGACTGGCAACCTGGTTGGCTCTCTCATCTCCCTGGTATTTTTCGTACTCCACAGCATGTCTCGTAGTACAATTACGTTTCAAATTGTATTCCTTGTGCACCGCAACTTTTTCAGTGTAAATGAGACACGTCGGGGTGCCCCTGTGTTCAACAAAGAAATATTGCACTCCCCACTTTTCTTGAAACTGTCTGTGCTCATCACCGACCTTTCTCTTCACGGCAGGCTTTGAAAGAGACATCTCTGGGGCTCTGTAATATGTTTTTCCACTTGGAATGAGTCTCGGGTTGATCTTTCACATTCAGTCGCGCGGGTTTGTGGCGCATGTGCACTTTCGCTCTCCGTTTCAATCGCGGAGATGGCTACAGACACTGACACAGGCTGGATCACGGATCATAGCGCCTCATTCAGTTCTATGGTGAGAGCAGCGGAGGAGTGTGCGCGCCGAGCGGAGTGATCGGCCTCACGGCTTCTCCTCCGCCCAGCTGATTGGAGGAATGAATGAGTGAGTGAGCGAGGCACTGGACAGTCCGGCCGATGTCCCGCCCTCCAGAGCCGTATACCTCACCGTGATTGGTTCATTCAGCTCCGAACCAAAGTTCCCTCTAATTTTTTGTTGGTCTGAGCAGAAAGACAACCTCCCCGAGCGCACTGAGTACCAGTGTGAGCGACATCATCGGTACTCGGATGATTCGCCTAAAGACGTTTCGCCGACGGACGTTTGACAGACGGGCAGGTCGCCGAATGGACGTTCCACCGAACGTTCATTCGGCCGAACGGAGGTTCCGCCGAAACGGGATTCGAACGCTCGCCCCGCCGGATCGTGTGTGTACAAGTTTTTCAACCTCGGCCCGCGGGCCATATACGGCCCGTTAGGATTTTTAATCCGGCCCGCCGCCGGTGTTGTCCAAATTATAGTAAAAATCAATGTTCGTCTACCATCAATGGCAGTCCGGGAATAAGCACTCTTGGGCAGGCAGATGTAGCAGAACCGAGCCGTAAAATGACAGCAATCGGGTCAAATCCATCCTAAAACAGCATTTAATGATTAAATACAAATACTGGATGATATCGCGATGGAGGCAAAAAAACGTCTATAGACGTCCATTCGCCAAACGGCTCAAAATGCTCTCAAATTCGGTCAAATCCAGCTGAAAACAGCGTTTAATGATTAAATACAAATACTAGTATTTGTATTTAATCATTAAACTAACAAATACTAGTACAACCTGTCCGTCTGTCAAACCTCCATCGGCGAAACGTCTTTAGGCGAATCATCCGGTCACGACATCATCATTGCTCGCTATCGGCACACCAGTATCACACCTGCCACAAGCAGGTGCATGTCAATGTTCCCTCTAATTTTTCATGTAAAACATGCTGTAAAACAAGAAAAACATGAGTGGACAGAGCTACTGCCACTGGCTGCCACTTAAACGGCGCCATCATGAGGAAAGGGGTAAAAAAAAAAAATAAAAAAAATAAAAAAAAAAAAAAAAATTAAAAATAAAATAAAATTGATCTTTCATATTAAGACGGGGGCCGCAAATTATCGTCCCGCGGGCCGCAGTTGGCCCGCGGGCCGCATGTTTGAGACCCCTTCTCTAGAGCAAGAGTGTCAAACCTGGGTTGGTTTGCGGGCTACATTAACATCAACAACATTTCATGTGGGCCAGACCATTTTAGATCTAATGTCTAGATTTTTTTTAATTGTTCTAAATTGGATTAAAAGAACTGGCTCAAAAGCCCTAAATATTCAGTTTTTATAGATCTAAAGCAATGTTTGTTTGAGCTTTTTTTTCTTAATATTGGAAAATGTCTTTTAATCATGTTTTTTATTTAAAGTGGAAACAAAATATTTTTTTAATTGGAAAATGGAAAATATTTGTATAGTTAAACTAAAAACACAAAAGAAAAAAATTGGATTAAAAAATTGCAATGCTTGATTTTAAAAAGGGGAAAATCAGGAAATGTAATGTACATCTATAATCATTTGAATGTGATCCTAAAACAGAAAGTCGGCACTCATGATTTACTTTCCCGGGCCGCACAAAATGATGCAGCGGGCCAGATTTGGCCCCCGGGCCACCACTTTGATGCCCATGCGCTAGAAAGGTCGTGCCTGCTTGGGGATCGAACCCATGACTTAGACATTTTCAGCACCACGCTCTGACTAACTGAGCTAAACAGCAATGTGCTGGGTTTAGCTCAGGTGCAACTGGCGGGCGAGTCGGCACGGAGATGAGGGGAGCTTGGACGGGGGAGTTCGAGCGGAGAGCTCGGACGGGCGAGGTCGAGTGGGGAGCTCGGACGGGTGAGGTCGAGCGGGGAGCTCGGACGGGTGAGGTCGAGCGGGGAGCGGCGAGTTGGAATTGAAAGTGCTTCTAATAGGGTACCGAAACGTTTAGGTCTCCCTAGCTGCACTGGCATTTGCCCCCACATCGGAGCCAAATCACCACCAGGTTTTGATCGGTTGACAGCTCCGTCCCTCTCTTTACCCGAGTATCCAAGACATGCGGCTGTCCTGATGCCAAGTGCACATATGGACACCCTTATGCTTGAACATGGTGTTCATTATTGCCAATCCACTACGAGCGCAGAAATCCAACAATAGAACACCACTCGGGTTTCGATCAGGGGGGCCGTTCTTCCCAATCACTCCCTCGAGGTCTCACATCAGCATTGAAGTCCCCCAGCAGAACAAGGGAGTCCCCATAAGGAGCACTCTCCAGCACCCCCTCCAAGGACTCCAAAAGGGGTAGGTACTCTGAACTGCTGTTTGGTGCATGCACACAAATCAGGTGCCGTCCCCCCACCCGAAGATGGAGGGATGCTGGAAGTGTCCAACCCCCCTTGAGAGGGCTGGTACCGGAACCCAAGCTGTGTAGTGCTGAGCCAAACTATGTCGAGCCGGAATTTCTCAACCTCACGCTCAGGCTCTTTCCCAACCAGAGAGGTGACATTCCACGCCCCAAACGATAGTTTCTGCAGCCGGGGATCGCCTTCTTTAGCCCCTCTCACAGGTGGTGAGCCCATGTGAGGGGGAACCCACGTCGCCTCTCCGGGCTGTGCCCGGCCGGCCGGGCCCCATGGGTCTAGGCCCGGCTACCAGGCGCTCGCCATCGCTCCCCTCCTCCGGGCCTGGCTCCAGAGTGGGGCCCCGGTGACCCGCGTCCGGGTGAGGGAAGATGTCGTCCAATAATGTTGCTCATCATAAGAGGTCTTCTGAGCCATTCTTTGTCTGATCCCTCGCATCAGACCAGTTTGCCATGGATAACCCTACCAGGGGTACAAGGCTCTGGACAACATAGCTCCAAGGGTCACTGGGACTGACAAACCCCACCACTGGGACACACAAACCCCACCACCACGATAAGGTAATGATTCGTCGGTGGGGTATTATTAGCTTAAGTGCAAGTTTAAATTCAACATGGTATCTTGATTTGTAAATCCCGGGGCCGAATGTCTCGTACCGCGTTTTTTATTGTAATGGAAATTTTTAAATGCGTAATGGATGACTCTGTGAATAGCAGGACTAACCAAGGCTATGCCAGTCCCCGGCCGAGACCGAGGTTCTTGCGCTGGTGGTCCTCAGGAGCTCCGTCAGCAGGTGGGAATACCCACGTGCTCTCAGTATATCTGCTTCGATTTGATTGATTAGTTTTGTGAGTAACCTTGTGAACTGTGAAGTAATATGTCAGAAGAAGCAGAGTGGTGCAGCGGAAGCGTGGTTGGCCCATAATCCAGGGCTCAATGGATCGAAACCATTCTGTGCTACAAACATCAGTTCTTTTTGGTAGAAGCAAACTACCCCACTTCCAAGTGTTACCATTGCTGTGAAAATTTGTTCTTGAAAATTAGTAATTCGGTAAAACTTCTCTTTTCTCATTTTCTCCTGAGGGATTCCTACTGATCAAAAATCAGATCGGAAATCTGACCTGATCGCATCATTTTCACAAGATCGGAATTTGATAAAAAACGCATTGTTTTTTTGAAATGCCTTGATATTCTCATGAAGGCGGAAGTGATACCGCGAAACATGTCAGGTAAGGCCTAAAATTCATTGTGAAAAAGGAACAGAAAATAGTCAAATAGGAAAATTCATTTTTATTTCATTACATTTAGTCCATTTTTCTTTTTGTCATCTATTTCAAATATTAACAACAAGTGATTAATTGCATTCTATTTTCATACACTTTGAGAGCATGTTCTCAACAAAAAGAAAATGCATTACCAGTTAAAAAAACAACTGAACAAGACAGGTAAAAAAAGTGAAAACAATGGAAAATTACATCTAAATATGAGAAAAGAAATTCCTGTCCTTAGGAATAAAACATTGGCAACAAACTGAGCAAAAAAGTTGCTCTCTTACTGAATGTTTGAAAAGGTCTTTGCGCTGTGTGGGTTTGTTGTGTGATGCTTTAAGTTTTCCTTCCAAATGAATGTTTGACTACAGAGTGGCCAAGAAGAGGAGTTTCAAATTCTATACGAGAGGAAACTTAGAAGCGTACTTGTCATTAAGGTGACTTGATGACTGGGCTGTCTCGCACTGTCTTTGCCAAATATCTGGATAAAACATGATTGTGCTGAATGGAGGTAGGTGTGTACGCGAGCACGGATCCTCCTGTCTAGAATTTGGGGGACGCAGTCCACGCGAGACTTCCAAATATGTCGATAACTGCTGTTTGCTCGATTTTTGAATGTATTTTTTTTCTGAGGAAAAAATAAATAAAAACGAAAAACAAACAAGAAAAAAATAATTCAAAAACATAACGCCAAAAATACATTTTGAAAAACAAAGAAAAACACCCTCAGACAATAAATTAATTTGAAAAACAAAGAAAAAAAATACTTCAAAAAAACAACACCACACCAAAGATGAATTAATTTGAAAAACGGCCAGGACTTTATTTTATTTTCAAGGTGAGTGCGATCAGCTTCCGTAAACCTGAACCCCATTAGAAAGAAATTAATTCAACATCACCTTTTATTTTGTCTCATGAAGGTCCCCTAACATAATGAAACAAAACATAAACAGCTCACTGAAACGAACATGGATGTAATCTTAAACTTCCTTTAGTACACAACAGACAAACTGTTAGGGTTGCTTGGTTTTGTTATGCTTTTTCCCGCCTGGTTTCCTGTCTGAGTGATTGCCCATTGTGTTCAGCTGTCGTGTCTCCGCCCCTGGTGTATCCTTCCTCCCTCTTGTGTTTCCCAGGTGTTCCTAATTGTCTCGTCAACACGTGTCAGTCTATTATAACCCCACTGACTGCTTTGTCATTGTTGGATCGTCTGCTGATGACAAGATGGCAAAACATTTGCTCACGAATCAAGTCCAGTTTGCTTACATGTCACCTTCATCTCTCCCCCTTCAGGTTTTGATGAATGCATTGAGTCACAAGGAGAGCTACTCCTGCAGGATTCCTTCAAGGTCTGGGATTCAAGAATAGCCTTGAGCATGGGGAAAAATAGACAAATCTTCCTCTTGAAGTCCATGATGGTGTGCAAGGTGGTCAAGGATGCTTAGAGAACGAGTACATTTACAAGAAAAAACTCATGCGAGTCATCCTTAACCCACTTCGTACCGATGCAATGTTCTCCATCAAAATGTTCATTATGCCATTTCTTCTATAGATGGCAGACATCAAGCTGACTGAGCACCTTAAAAGAGACCCCCGCACGTTTACTTTTTTAGTGGTCCACCTTTCCTGGAGGTGGAGCAGTATTGTTCTGAAGGTTAGTGTCATTGTCAAGAATAAAAGTTCAGCAAGAATTATGGTCAACATTTTCATCAAAAAAGCACTGATTAAAAAGTGTTTGTTTTCCAAATTGTCTTAACGTTTTAAACATCGTCCTTGTCAATAAGCTTCGACGATTGAGACCAAGTTGGAATGAATCAGCCATATGCGAAAGCTGATCCAGGAGCACACCAATGACCTGAGGGGGGCAGTCAAGGAGACAAATACCGAGTTGGAATGAATCGGCCATATGCGAAAGCTGATCCAGGAGCACACCACTGACCTGAGGGGGCAGTCAAGGAGACAAATACCAAGTGAGGAGATATCATCATGGAAACATGTGGATGAGATGGTGACATGGTGGGATCTGGCGGGTTATCCTTCATGTACCATTTTAATTGTTCATCAGAAAAATGTGTATTGAAAGCCACTCCGGGTTACCAATAAACAAATCGCCACAATGTATTTGCCAAGTGTGTCCTTCAATTGTTTGTAACGAATCAGTATAGACCTCATTACCTTGCCTATCATAGTAGAGCGTGCAATGCAAGCAGTCAGAAACCAAATCATATGTACGTAGGTGCCGTACCCAGGGCAGTCACAAAGGCCAGTAGTGTTCGGCTTGTTTCCAGCCGTCGGAGTCGGTGTTAATGCGAGCCCAGTAGATGTCAGCTGATAGATCTGTAATACAACTTCAGGAATAGGCACAGAAAAAGTGAGATCAATTTAAAGGAAATAGGTTTATTACCAGACTGCAAGATGGAGAGAGAGCTCTAACAGTGGTGAACCGCTCAGCGTGGTGTCCTTTGCAAGTCTCTCTCCGAATGAACAGTGGGTCAGTCTTTATATAGGAAAACAGGGAAATATTTCTAAGACAGTGATGTAGGACAAAGTTTATGTAAACAAAACTTTAGGCTGATATGGTTAGACATTTGCAGGGCTAAGTTGTATGCAAACACGATATTTTTATAGCTCACACAAACTGCCGCAGCCTATCTTACATCGCGCGATTCGAACAAACAATTATTAAGCTAGTTGGCCACATCGCACAATACAAGCAAACAATTGCAAAGCCAGCTTATTAGCCTATCTTACATTCCACGATCTTGACAAACAATTGCAAAGCCAGCTAGTTAGCCTATCTTACATTCCACGATCCTAACAAACAATTGCAAAGCCAGTTTGGCCAGTCTATCTTACATTTTACGATCTTAACAAACAATTGTAAAGCGAGTTTGGCCACATGGCGCGACATGAACAAACAATTATTAAGCCAACTAGCCAGTCTATCCCACACAGCAAAGATTGGGGCAGTTGCTTGGTGGTGCCTTGCAGGAGAGTCTTGGAGTTGTTGTCCATCTGGACAGGACACATCTTTATAAGGTCCTGGCCCATCAAGTTGACAGGGCACTTTGGAGCATAGATGAAGGAATGAGTGATAGTCAGTGAGTAGCACTTAGTGGCTACTGGGGAAGTTAAAGGCAGGATGATCTCTTCACCCTTGGATCCTAGTAGTGGTATGATAAGTTCACCAATAGGCATTCTCAAATGCCCGCACAAATAAAGAGATGGGGCAATCCTCTGTGAAATTCTTGCAAGAGAGAATCGAATCGACTCGTCTCTGTTCAGGTTCATTCTCACGTTACACGCATCTTTCCCCTGTTTTAGCTTCAAGGACCATAGTTACAATGGACGTCTCAGCTCTCAAGGGAGGGTTGGGAAAATAGGAGTGAGAAGTCAATAGTAAAGGACCCTAGTTACAATACAAGTTTTAGCTCTCAAAACAAATGAAGGACATGTAGAGACGAAGGTTCTTCTCCACATCCCAGCAGTCCAAAAGGATTCGACGTTCCTGTTGTTTGGTCTAACTAAGGAGCAAAGCATTTACTTCATTGCAAGCAGATGTAGACTATAATAACTTTTCTTGTGTTAATGAGCTAAGTAAAGCAAAGCGTACTTCATTGCGAGCAAATATATAATAATGTAAGACTAATAACCCTAACAGTATATTTTTCAATAGAATTGAATCACAATCTCCCCCTGTTTGCAAGGATTAATATATTAAGCCTGTACCCTTTACAGCAATTAAGCCACATAAAATGCATGCTAATCAAAAACTCCAAATTCATTGAATAATGTGTATCGCGCAGTTGTTTGAAATGAGCAATACCCCAATCTAGTAGTTTTTTGCAAACATTTAACATTACATTCCCTTTGTAGTTTGTCTATCATCTCCTATAAAACTTTCTTACTCGATGTTTTTCCAATAGTTGCACATAAAATAAAAATCTAGTTACATATCTCCCAATTATCCCCTTCAACATCAAAAAGATAAACTCAATTTACCGTTAATTTCAGAAGTTAGCGTATTTTCACACCTGTAGAAAGAAAACAATCTTTTATATATTAATTTGTCAAATTGTTCAAATTAATGTGTTCATTAAATCTGAGCAAATAACGCTTCTCTTTTTTGTCACCTTTGAATTTGGAAGGCTGATTTTGTCAACAAAAAGACCCAAAAAGTATTTTCCCCAAAAAGAGTTTTATTGGAACTACCAAAAAAATGACACGTTAAATCGGTTTAACATTGTGATTCATCTTATAATATGACAAAAGTATAAGGACATTGTACTACTTATTTATTTATTTTGAGCAAATTCATTATCTTTCACACCATATTTCTAATCATGTTTCTTAGATCCTAGATTCAATATATCAATCATTTTCATTCAAATGTATCATGTTTGAATAACACTCAATATTCTTATTGGATTTGCTAGCAAATTCAATAGACAAAAATAATGATTCAAACCTTTTAAATCATTATTAGTAATATTTAATTAAAAAAGGAAAAACATCTTTCAACAAACTCTGCTTACAACTTGCAAGGAAAATGCGATGCGACGCCGTCTTAGTCCACAGTGCATTCTGAATTGCAGTAACTGAATCATTGTATTTAATCGCGACACTCGAAAAACATGGTTATGTAATCAGTACAATAACACCCTCGCTGGTTAGAAAAACAACAGTGTGAGGAATGCTTTCAAGGTAAACAAAGCAAAGCCGTATTTTCAAACAATAATGCGATTATCGCCATCTTCTGCTGGAGTCCCGTCAAAACAGTCCCGTTGTGTTCTGCCGAAAAGCGTGTGTGAAAACAATGTGTCCTCGAGCTGTGGGGCCTTGAGAAGACGATGTGGAGGAAAAGTGTCCATGGTTCCATGAATTGGTTTATAGCCTTATTACTTATTGAAAAATGCTTACAACACATATAGAATATTCATAATAATTCTAACATTCCCTCCTTTTACTATATGTTTGTTATTCATTTTATGACAAATTCAAAATAGAGGGATATCACCGTTGGCTGTTTTAATTTTACCCGCTTAGGCTCTATTCGTTCGGCAGAAAATAAGATCATTTTCGTCCAATCCATCCTCGTAATTACCATGCTCTTGGAATTCACTGTTAGTGTCAGCACTTCAGTAGGAGATATAATTCATGCAATTTGGAATTTGTAGGGGCAATCGCAGTGGTTATAAGTCGGCTCATCAAAGATCTTAAGCAGGGAATAATACAACACCCACATAATGTCAAAATCGTAGCAAAAAGGGCTACCACAAATTAGGCCAAATCATTATTAGTGAGGCCACAAATCTGTCAGCGGACATTATTCTACTCCAGGATGCTTTTTCATCTTGCGGTTTAGGGTCTGCAGGCCATCGTTGGCCCTGGTGTGGGACCCAGTGGGGGGCGTGTTGTTGAGTGCAACATTTTCAAACGTTGCATACGCCCCCTGCTCCTTCAAGAAGCATTTCAACCGCTGCACGATCCTGGAACGCCGTCAGACTAGTGGCTGCCAGTTGTTCCTTTATCGCCACAAATCCCTGTTCAGTATAATTTCCAAGTTTTTGGACATTGTGATGCAGGTAATTTATCCAATCAACATTTTTGTTTGGAGTAATTAAAAGAAAAATATACTCCCAACCTGCTGCGATCTGATTAGCCAACTTATACTCATCCTCGTGGATGCCAATCGCATCAATGTATGTCGGATCACCCTCTCTCCATGCGACGCCGTCGCGAGGGGCCCGCCATCATACCTGATTTCTGTGCGGCCAATTGTATCTCCTCTACTGTAGATGGAAAAACAGACACTGGTAATAGCAGTGAGACCAAGGCCCAAAGTCCTGCTGTCATTTTGGCAGGAGTCGTATAATTTGTTTTGACCCCACCACCACCATAGGTCAGAACGTGGAATCAGGGGTGTAGTCTGTTTTAGGACGTGGGCACACCACGTCACATTTATCGCTCCCAGTGCCGGTCCGTGCCCTGTGAGGACTAAGCAGGTAAAATGATTAAACGCGACATGTGTTGAAAAGTTAGGCTTGTCCTTTGCTGCCGTTGTAACTGGGTAGACATTATTCCATTTCATACATTTTGGGCTTACATCTTTTGTCAATATCAATTCTTTGAAAAACGATACAGTATGTACAGATATTACAGTCTGGTAAAATTCGATTCAATCCAAGATCAATATATGAGTACAGTTCAATGAGCCTTTATGCCACAATAATTGGTATAAATTATTGTAATAAATATTGGTATAATTCTAATTATAAATTATTTCCTCTTTTGTGTAACACTTCTAAACAGAACTTGTAGTATGAGACCTTTATATAACACTAAAAATTTTGCATTATCTCCTTTACACAATCAGGGGTAATTTGCGCGGGTACTACTCTTAAGAGAGGTCGGCCCCCCATACATGTTATACAGGTTTGATACAGGTTTGATACAGGTTTGATTTATAATAGCTGCATTTTCCATCAACAATAACCAATTATTTCTTACCGCCTCCCGTTTGGGAACTCCCCGTTGCAGAAATGAATTCTCTGGTCATCTCAGATTTTAATTTTACTATGGCGGATCCGGGTGTTTCCATCTCCGACGACCTTCTTACCCATGGACTTAGGAAAAACGTCAGACAAAGATTCACAAGTTAATTTGTCAGTCTGAATTATGATTTGTAATGCCCCACCGTATGGGTTAATTTTATCGAAGGCCTGATGGTTTTTTGCACACGTGTGTCATCCAAGCTTGCCAATCTAGACCAGTTTCTGCAACAAGGTTTCCCCAATCTGTTTTAGGATTATGTACCACACATATTCCATGTGTATCCCTTGAAATGGATACGTAGCTTTTGTAGCTTGACATAAGGGGGAATCGCCCGTGTTTTTGCCATATATCTGCATATAGATTGAATATATAACCTCCCCCTTTTTTGAGGCATGAAATTTACCATGACTCAAAATGGCAGCCCTCCCAGATAAGTCTTTTGTTTTTGTTTAGTCCCCCAGGTTCCCAAAATTCCCCATTGCAGAAATCAAAAAATTTCATTTGGCGAAATTCTTTTCTTTTTGTTTCTGTCCTACTCTGCCACCGCCGTCCTTGAAAGGCTTATCAGCGATTTCAGAAATATTCCACCTTGATATTAGAATATTGATATATCTTGGTGGCCAGCCAATTACAACACAAAAGACAGACACTCATCCACGCTCGCACTCATAATCAAGGAATTTGCTTTGAGTGCTCCCCCAATCATCCACAATTTTGGTTTGTTGGAGTAAAACTGGAGTACCCAGAGAAAACCTACGAATTCTTGAGGACACCAGGAATACTCCACACTCCGGAAGGTCTGGATCCACTCCGCATTAGTAGATCCTCGAACCGCAAGATTGATGCCTGAAGAAACTAGATAATTAATGTATTAGATTCACATGCCACATATCTAAAAATAGAAATTTGTTCAATTGCCACCGCCCCTTACCCCATTCAGTCAGCATGTAGATTGCCATGCGAGTGGCTGTGATTAACTATCTATTCGCCAATAAGGCAATAACGGAAAAGTTGTGACACATTGAAACACACACACACCCCCTTTTTGTATTTTAACCGTTTGTAAAAACTTTATCTCACCCCCTTTCAATGTTATCGAATTTTGCCCATTCTAATCAACCCATCTACTTAAAGCATTTCCCCAAGGTTGATATTTTATAATTTGGAGATGTTATTTTTAAAACATAGACATTATTTCATCACTTGTTTCACACCATGGAAGGCCCTACCTGAATTTAGATTTTTTTGTTTGTTTGTAGATATTCCCCTTTATCTAAGCTTGTTATTGCCCATCGTTATCACCGTAACATTCAGTTGTATTAACCCCATAATTGCAATGCAGTAGGTTTTGGCTAAATTCTTAATTTGTATGCCCCTAAAGCAATAGACAGTAATAACGTCCCAATAGTCATCAATATGACCTACCAAAGCATACGCCCCCTTCAGGTCAAACAAGGAAAGTCTTTTGTGCACCTAAAGACGCTCCATGTTTCTTCTAGGGAAACTATGCCTATCCTTAACCAATTATCTTATCTACCCCAGCCAGGTTCAATTTACCTAACAATTTGGACGAATGCCATGAAATTTCTCATTTCCGCATTGTTAATTTCATGTCTGATTTCTTTAACAACCAAATAACCCTTAATACCTAAGACATAAATTGCACCCCATATTATGTTTACTTAAGATAAGAGCCATTTCTTATAGCTCCCTGTTACCACAAGAAAAATCTACAATAATTAAATTAGTGAAATCCACCTTTTACTAGGCATTTCCTAATTACAATTTTCAATGCTTAATAAAGGACCCACAAATTGTAACCAATATGCCATAATATTGTAAAAAAATCCATTCATTTTTCTTTAACCAGCCAATCTCCTATATTAAAGTAAAAAGAAACCAATAATAACAGTATTATTCCCAATTCCAAAGCCAAACAGATCTTCTATCACCTTGAAAGACATTTCTGATTAAATCCCAAAAATAAATGCGAAGATAATCGCGGAACTCTGCATCCCTTGCAGACCATGTTTTGTTCTTATTCTGAAATGTTTAAACGGAAGCGCGCCCTTACCCGCTGACTGTGACCTTCACGCTCGCTGCAGAAGCAGCTTATCAATGTTGACATTCCTAAGTGCTCTCTTTTCTTTGTGCCCAATCCTTCCCCTCTTGTGCCTCCTGTGAGCAATTATTTTTTAGAGAAGACTAAATTAATAAACTAAATTAATTACTCTCCCGATAACCAACTATATCATCATATCATCATAGTTTGCCAAGACCCCATAATTATAATATGCTGCAAGCACAACTATAACATAGCAAAACCCATTTCTGCCCTCAAGTTTGCTTCAGCACCCCCAAGGCCAATTATTTTAATATTCAGCCGCACCAAAACAGAGCGCTCCCCCCGCAATCAAAGCATTATTCGGCAAGTTTAGAGTCTGACCAAAACGCAGTTTTGGCAACCCCGCTAAACATTTAATTTGCTGTTTTGTATTTCTGTTAACCAAAATATTCCCGCTAGCAGACGGGAACGAAACCAGGATAAGCCACAATAAGCCATTTCATTCCAGTACATTGACAGTACATTTAGTTACTATTAACAAGTATGCCTAGCAGCATCACACAAAAATTTTAATTGCATCCCATTCACGAACAGTGTGATTTCAGGTTTAATTGTATCAAGTGCCAATATCTCCGCTAAATTTAGTTCCACTTCCCTCTGCTCAAATCCATTTCTCGTTTTGAGCAGGCCCCCCGACTAGTCATGCCGATTTGCCTTCACTTTTAGAGGCCCTGTTATTTGGGCAATCGCGGGATATATGACCTATTTTCCCACAGATCCAACAGGCCCTGTTATTTGGGCAATCGCGGGATATATGACCTATTTTCCCACAGATCCAACAGATTTTCTCTCTGTTACCTCGATTTCTGTTGAACTTCCCTGCGTATTTTTTTTTCATTATCCCTGTTAAAAGGTTTACGTTCACATCCCTTATTTTGGTCAAAAATCCCGTCCTCGTTAGAGGGTGCCCCCCCCTTTCTTTTCTTTTTTAACACCTCTTCTGCATGGATCGCCTGATTTACGTATTGTTCAAGCGTGCCCGTAGCCCTGTCTCCCCAATGTTTTTCAACCCATTCCCTAAGCGTATAATTTGAATGAGCATGCAACACATTTTTTAGCTGCTCCTGATAAAGGCTGCCCACCGCGTGGTCTTCAGCGAGGCCGCTGTTGGCCTTAAAACAAGCCGTCATCCTGATTTGATATTCTGCAAAAGGCTCACCATCCCTCTGCTTAGCTCTGCTGATCACGGTATAATTAACTTTTGTTTTAAACTTCCCCGTAACCCGATCAATCAGTTCATGCACTCACAAATTCAAATTACCACCGTCATGACACAACGGGCCACCATCAGCTTTTGGATTCGAACATCCAAATTTAGTAGGAGCCTGCTCCTTGCCCACATTAGTATCAGCAACTTCGATCATGGGATATCGTTCAATAACACATCACTCATTGGCGGCGCCCCAGGCTGGGGAGATAGCGTTTTCTCCCCACGTCCCCCACGGGCCCTCCCGACCTGGTCATATTTGTCGGAGGGGGCCCTCCTTTTTACCAACAACAACAACACACTTCTTCCCCACCGGGCTAGCCGTCCTCTTTTCTGTGGAATAACACAGCCTCTGTGTCTCCAGTCCCACCGCTATCAACTGATTTAACCCATGTATCATAAACCAATAATAGGTATCATTATATCCCTCCTGCTCCATTTTGTTAAGGTTTCCCCCATGTTTAGCACGTATTTCATCCTGTAGTATCAATATCTTATGCATATTAAGCTGGCCAGCAAATCCATATTTATTTATCCATAAGTTTAGGTGTTTAACCCTTGTAGCGCTTTGATTTTCAACAATCCAATCTGTACACGGCAGACGCATCTTAGGATCGTCAATAGCCGTTTTACTGTTTGCACCACCCATTTTTTTGGAGTGGATTTGTGTGCCACCGTAGTACCTTTTTTTTTTTTGTACACGGCAGACGTTTATAGACCACACCGTGTCTACCTGCTAGTGACTAGTATCCACAGGGTTTTTTAAAATCGCTAATCCCCAGGACGCGAGCCTTACTTCTCAAAATAAGGCCTTCGCGTGTGATGCCCTTCACGCACTCGGAACCCGTCAACAATATGCAGCCATCACACGCGGACTCGGCAGAAATGTCGAAAGATGCTTACCAAGAGGATAGTCGTCAACCGATTAGAAAACAGGCGCTGCTGAGAAATAGTCCAGCCTGGAAAAGGGATTCTCGCCGTGCACGGTCACTCCAGATATTAAACCGCAGCGTCTGGATTCCCCATCGGTTTGTTGACCCCGGCTACTCGAAGGACCAAATGTTGGAATAATGATTCAAACCTTTTAAATCATTATTAGTAATATTTAATTAAAAAAGGAAAAACATCTTTCAACAAACTCTGCCTACAACTTGCAAGGAAAATGCGATGCGACGCCGTCTTAGTCCACAGTGCATTCTGAATTGCAGTAACTGAATCATTGTATTTAATCGCGACACTCGAAAAACATGGTTATGTAATCAGTACAATAACACCCTCGCTGGTTAGAAAAACAACAGTGTGAGGAATGCTTTCAAGGTAAACAAAGCAAAGCCGTATTTTCAAACAATAATGCGATTATCGCCATCTTCTGCTGGAGTCCCGTCAAAACAGTCCCGTTGTGTTCTGCCGAAAAGCGTGTGTGAAAACAATGTGTCCTCGAGCTGTGGGGCCTTGAGAAGACGATGTGGAGGAAAAGTGTCCATGGTTCCATGAATTGGTTTATAGCCTTATTACTTATTGAAAAATGCTTACAACACATATAGAATATTCATAATAATTCTAACAGCAGCATATACCAAAAAAATTGAGGAGCACTTCACAGAAAATAACCCAAAGAAGATGTGGCAAGGAATACGACATATTACCAACTACAACAACAATACTATGTCTGTTAATGCAGATGCCTCACTAGCGGAGAATTTGAACCGTTTCTTTGCCCGCTTTGAGACTGACAAATCAGGCCCAGTCTCAACACCCCCACCACCACCCTGCAGCAATACACTGACGTTCCGGGAACAGGAAGTGAGACTGGTAATGCGGTCTGTGAACACCAGGAAGGCTGCGGGCCCTGACGGAGTACCTGGGAAGGTGCTCAAAGCCTGTGCTGACCAGCTGGCTGGAGTCTTCACAAATATTTTCAATTGTTCCCTGCAACTATCCATCATTCCATCTTGTCTGAAATCTGCCACCATCATCCCTGTCCCCAAAAAGCCAACCATTGGCAGCATGAATGATTATAGGCCTGTTGCCCTCACGCCTGTGATCATGAAGTGCTTTGAAAAGTTGGTAGCCCGCCATATCAGGAATACAATCTCTCCCTCAATTGACCCTCACCAGTTTGCTTATAGGGCAAATAGGTCCACTGATGATGCTATTGCCATTGCTCTTCATACAGCACTGAGCCATCTGGAACACCCTGGGAACTACGTGAGGATGCTCTTCATTGACTACAGCTCAGCCTTCAATACCATAAAACCGGACATTCTGACTGACAAACTCTCCCACCTTGGACTATCCTCTTCAATCTGCTGCTGGATAAAGGACTTCTTGACCAACCGCCCACAGACTGTTAGACTTGGTCCCCACCTCTCTTCCTCCATTACACTAAGCACTGGCTCCCCTCAAGGCTGTGTACTGAGTCCTCTTCTGTACTCCCTGTACACCTACGACTGTGCAACCACCCACCAGTCTAACGCCATCATCAAATTCGCTGACGACACCACTGTGGTCGGACTCATCTCAGGAGGGGATGAGTCGGCTTACAGAGATGAGGTCAACAATTTGTCTTCGTGGTGCTCGGTGAACAATCTCACACTGAACACCACGAAAACTAAAGAAATAATCTTGGACTTTCGCAAACACGGCACAGATCTGGCCCCACTCCTCATAAATGGAGTATGTGTAGACAGGGTCCAGTCCTTTAAATTCCTGGGGGTCCACGTCACGGACAAGCTCTCATGGTCTACAAACACCACGGCAGTGGTGAAGAAGGCTCAGACACGACTCCATTTCCTCAGGGTACTCAGGAAGAACAACTTGGGCTCCAATCTTCTGAGAACCTTCTATAGAACCACTGTAGAGAGCATCCTGGCGTACGGCATCACAGTGTGGTACGCTGGAAGCACGGCGGCAGACAAAAAGGCCATGCAGAAAGTGATTAACACTGCCCAGAGGATTGTCGGCTGCTCTCTGCCCTCACTTGAAGACATTGCCAGCCCGCGTTACCTCAGCAGAGCCAAGCACATCATAGGGGACCCTTACCACCCTGGTCACAATCTGTTCCAGCTGCTGCCCTCTGGCAGACGCTATAGGTCCCACAAAGCTCGGACAAATAGGCTTAAGGACAGTTTTTTCCCCACATCCATCAGACATCTAAACTCGCGCTAACATACACACATTCCCTTCTGCGGCATATGAATAGATGTTTGGTTGGTGATCTGCCTCCTACTAGCTGACTTGAAGGAAGGTAAGTGGCAGACAGTGTGCGGTAATCGAGAGGTAAGCGACCTGTATGTAATCAAGAGGTAAGCGACCTGTATCCACAACAGCGGAATGACAAATTACAGGTCCGTAACTTACACTTATTTAGGTCTTTTGCCGATTAAACGTAGCTTATGGAGAAGCACCATCAATTTCGTCACACGCAGTTTCTGCGTGTGATGACAAGTAGGCTTTTTTGTGTTGTGGTAATGACGACATGGCCTATGTCCGATTATTATTATATACACATATATATACACATATCCATATATACACATATATACATATATATACACATATATACATATATATACACATATATACATATATATACACATATATATATATACACATATATATATACACATATATATATACACATATATACACATATATACATCTATATACATATATATATACATATATACACATATATATATACATATATATACATATATATACACATATATATATATATACACATATATACACATATATATACATATATATACACATATACATATATATATACATGTATATACATATATATATATACACATATATACATACATATACATATATATATATACACATATATATATATATATACATATAAATATATATATATATATATATATACATATATATACATATATATACATATAATTACATATATATACATATATTTAAATATGTATATATACATATATATACATACATATATACATACATGTATATACATACATATATATACACATATACATACATACATATACACATATATATATATACATATATATATACATATATATATACATATATATATATATATATATATATATATATATACACATACATATATATATATATATATATATATATATACATACATATACATATATATATATATATATATATATATATATATATATATATATATATATATATAAATATTATATCTAAAATAGTCCGGCCCACATGACATCGAGTTGGCGTTAATGCACCCTTGGGTTTTTTGTATAAAGTTTCCTGCAGTGGTTTTTAATGTCCACCAGGTGTCAGTATTCTGCGAAGCAGTGGGTCACTGTATGGAAATGACAAGTGATGCTCACAAACCCATCACTCGTAGTGAGTCAATACAATCATTACGGTATACATAAAGAGTTTTAATTCAAAACACAAAGAGCAAACTGAAAACATGAGCCAAAAATCAAAAATTACACCCCCCAAAATTAAAATGAACAAAAAGCCACAGGAAGCAGTAAGCCATGGGTTAACGAGACATGGAAAACAGGTGGGTGACACACAGGGGAGGTGACCACAGGTGAAAGCAATGTACATTTCACAACGATAAGTTTCAAGCCATCAATATTTTTTTCATACTAATGATTATACATAAGAATATTGAGTATTATCCGTTTGTTCAACATTAAAATAAAATAAAAAACAATTCAAATTTGACTTCATATACCAACTGCCAGGTCTATTTACATACAGATCAAATCCGTTTGGATAAATATAAAAAGGAAAACTACTCCAAAATGAACCCAAAGTAAGTTCTTATAGTTAAAAAAGGAAAAGAATGTAGTTTACAAAGCTAATAGAAAATTCTGAAGATTAAATGAAATAAAACAACATTTGACTTGTTTTTCTCTTTTTCAAACAGACACAAATTCACAGCAGACTAATTTTATCAACATGATTCAAAAATGACACGAGGGATTCTCATCATTTTTGCCAATTGATAGATAACATACACACACACATTTGTGTCTTTTAAGTCTTATGAATAAATCCTTGGCAACAAACTTAGTATTATGTATTATTAAGTATTTTTAACCAATGTGTTGAACCAAAAATTGAGCAAAGAAAGGGCTTTTCGCCACTGCGGGTTGTTAAGTCTTCTTTTCAGGTTCCCTTCTGTCAAAATGTTGGAACATTAACTGCACCTGGAAAAGGTTTTTGAATTGTGTAGCTTTTTAATTAGGCTGTTGTAGCGAATCTGTGGCCACAGACTGAGCAGGAACACATTGTTCTCCTGTGTGGGTTAATAAGTGTTCTTTTAAGCTTCTCCTTTGGGAAAATGTTTGACCACAAACTGAACACGAAAATGGTTTTTCACCTGTGTGGGTTTTTATCGTTCCCTTATCTGTAAATGTTTTACCGCAAACTGCACACGAGAATGACTTTTAAACTGTGTGTGTTCTTGCATGACTAATTAAGTTATCCTTCCGTGTGAATGTTTGACCACAAAGTGAACACGAAAATGGTTTTTCACCAGTGTGGGTTCTTGTGTGGATTTTTAAGCTTCCTTTCTGTGTGAATATTTGACCACAAACTGAACACGAAAATGGTTTTTCACTCGAGTGTGTTCTCGTGTGCATTTTTAAGATTCCCTTCTCTGTAAATCTTTTACCACAAACTGAACACGAAAATGGTTTTTCACCTGTGTGGGTTCTTGTGTGCATTTTTAAGGTTTTCTTCTCTTTAAATCTTTGACCACAAACTGAACACGAAAATGGTTTTTCACCAGTGTGGGTTCTTGTGTGCTTTTTTAAGGTTCCCTTCTCTGTAAATCTTTTACCACAAACTGAACACGAAAATGTTTTTTCACCAGTGTGGATTCTTGTGTGCTTTTTTAAGTTTCCCTTCTCTGTAAATGTTTTACCACACACTGAACACGAAAATGGTTTTTCACCAGTGTGGGTTCTTGTGTGCGTTTTTAAGAGTCCCTTTTGTGTAAATCTTTGACCACAAACTGAACACGAAAATGGTTTTTCACCAGTGTGTATTTTTGTGTGTATTTTTAAGATTCCCTTCTGTGTAAATCTTTGACCACAAACTGAACACGAAAATGTATTTTCACCCGTGTGTGTTCTTGCATGACTATCTAAGTCTCCTTTCTGTGTGAATCTTTGACCACAAACTGAACACGAAAATGGTTTTTCACCCGTGTGTGTTCTTGTGTGTCTTTTTAAGTGATGCTGTAGAGAAAAGGTTTTACCGCAAACTGAACACGAAAATGGTTTTCCACCAGTGTGGGTTCTTGTGTGCCTTTTTAAGTTTCCCTTCTCTGTAAATGTTTTACCACAAACTGAACACGAAAATGGTTTTTCACCAGTGTGGGTTCTTGTGTGTATTTTTAAGCTTTCTTTCTCTTTAAATCTTTTACCACAAACTGAACACGAAAATGGTTTTTCACCAGTGTGGGTTCTTGCATGACGATTTAAGGGTCGCTTCTCTGTAAATCTTTGACCACAAACTGAACACGAAAATGGTTTTTCACCAGTGTGGGTGCTTGTGTGCGATTTTAAGTAATGCTGTTGAGAAAAGGCTTTACCACAAACTGAACACGAAAATGGTTTTTCACCAGTGTGGGTTCTTGTATGACGAATTAAGTTTCCCTTCCGTGTGAATCTTTGACCGCAAACTGAACACGAAAATGGTTTTTCACTAGTGTGGGTTCTTGTGTGGATTTTTAAGCTTTCTTTCCGTGTAAATCTTTTACCGCAAACTGAACACGAAAATGTATTTTCACCTGTGTGTGTTCTTGCATGACTATTTAAGTGTTCCTTCCGTGTGAATCTTTGACCGCAAACTGAACACGAAAATGGTTTTTCACCAGTGTGTGTTCTTGCATGAATATTTAACTTTCCCTTGTGTGTAAATGTTTTACCA